>NC_072893.1:99802510-100105540 GCF_027943255.1 Anastrepha obliqua | reverse complement strand
TTTACAACTACTTTAGTGCTTAGGTTAGGTTAGGTATGGCAGCCGCATCGCACATAGAGACAACTATGCCGCTAAGACCACGAAAGGGGTGAGCTACGGGGACTGGGCTACATTTCCCTCTCCATATTGAACCATCCTGAGCTTTTGACAAAGCGTAAAAGGTTGTTGATACCTGAAGTGCATAGATTATCTATATTCGTTAAGAAGTAGGATTTTAAATATCGGTTCCCGCTTCTGGCTAGAGCTGGGAATATGCAAAAAAGGGGTTAAATTGTTTCCGACTCCTGCAGCTACGACAGAAATCATGCGTGTAAACGCCTAATCTCCTTGCATGATTTCCTATGAGACAATGTCCAGTGAGGGCCCCTACTAAGCTCCTAATTTGAAGTCTACTCAGTTTTATAATACTCTTGGAAAGACGTAAATTTAGCCTTGATCATCTTTGCCTAGTATTTCACAGGTGTTAACGCTAATCCATCTCTGATTTGCAGAACTGATTAGTGCGTCCTTAATGAGAAGCTTACAAGTTGCGAGAGGTATTTCCATAAAATTACTTATGTTTGGCATATAGGTACCTTCTCTTGCAAGTTGGTCTGCCCTACAGTTCCCTGGTATATCTCTGTGGTCTGGAACCCGGCATAAGATTATACGATATTGCTTGGCCATCTCATTTAAAGATTGGCGACAACGTAAGACACTCCTCTGCATTTCAAGGATCCTTTGAAGGTCTGATGGCTTCGCTGGTAACCAGGCCCTAGCTCTTGGTAAACTTGGGATATCCTCCCTTGAAATTATCTCTAGTTTAGACCCAGGCCATACTTCGCCGATCCTTGAGATGGCTATTTTGTAAAGATCAGTTGATATCTGATCGGCACAGGCGATAAGCTTCACGTGGCTCTGATGCCATCCACTATCGCGACAGAACGGAGCTGGACCAGGATTCTCCTTCAGAATTTGTCAGGGGAAATAGTGCCGTCAGGGTTGCTTTTATCAACCAGCACCCATAGATGTTGGCCTCTGACAGCTTTGCTATATGTAGCTGGAGAAGTCTTGGTGTTTCGGGGCTTCTTCAACGTGCTGGGGTTGCTGGGTGGGTCGTTCGACAATTGACGTTTTGGGTTCGGTTCAGAACTCCGAGGGGACTCCTCCGTTAGCCTTGTCGCCCAGCTAAAAGAGGGCTTCTGTTTGACAGACCACTCCCCCTCTGGAATCGTTTTCAAGCCCGTCTCTCCTGGTAGCCATGCTGTGCAGACTCTGCTACTGCGGAGGTATCAGTCGTTTCAGACTCAGTTTTACCACCTTTACCAGGGCTAGTCCCGGTATTGGTGGTACAGGAAATTGACTTCTTGGCCAGAGGTTTATTGTTAGTACCACCACTTCTGCTGTTGCCAGGTTTGTCCTCAGCGCCGTACAAAATGGGTTAGCCGTGAAGGGCTTGGATGTACTGACACTTCCACTAGGCTTAATTATCCCAGCTTCCGTCGGAGCTGATGGGATGATGAGGGTTAAGAATTAACAGGGGATCTTCGTCGGTACGGTGATCTTCATATGGTGATTGGATGGCCACCAATTTTGCCGGGAAGCGTGTGGATGGCTAGCCAATCCTCATATGGAGCTTCCCCTCAGTTTTGGAACTGAGGGCAAATTAAACTCTTAAGTTTCTTAAACACTCCACTGTGAACGCTTAACAGTTGTTCATAAAGCGAAAAGCTTGAACTCTAGTTTGTGGTGCAATATAAAAATCGTATTAGACAATATCAATGAAATTGAGGATGAATTTCTTATGTAAAGCTTTAACACATGGTTAAAAGATAACCGGCTCTCAGAGAATTTGACAGATACAGCTGATGGGCTGACGTAACAGGAGATAAGTTTACAAAAATACTGAGATTGTGTTACTGTTACACGAAAAACAATCAACACACTGATTCGACGAGTGTGTGAATACGTGTACGACGAGCGGCACCTGGTAAATCTATCATCATTGGCTTTAACACTATGAGCAATCAATAATCATCTAAATTTTAAATTTACGAAACGCCTACGTTTAATCTTTTACACGACCTATTACACGAACGCATTCTTAGGAATATTTGTGTATTTCTATTAGAAAGCAACCCTTCTGCCATCGCTTAAATTTAGGTTTTTATTGTTGGCGGCCGCCGTGGCCGAATGAGTTGGTGCGAGACTACCATTCGGAATTCACAGAGAGAATGTATGTTCGTATCACGGTAAAACACCAAAATTAAGAAAAACATTTTTCTATTTTCTAATAGCGGTCTCCAATGGGCAGGCAATGGCAAACCTCCGAGTGTATTTCTGGCATGAAAAAGCTCCTCATAAAAAATATCTGCCGTTCGGAGTAGGCTTGAAACTGTAGGTCCCCCCATTTGTGGAACAACATCAAGACGCACACCACAAATAGGAGGAGGAGCTCGGCCAAATACTCAAAAAGGGTGTATGCGCCAATTATATATATACATATTGTATATATATATTGTCACTTCCAAAGTGAACAAATGTGGCGAACCGAAGGTTTGGCGAGCACACCTAAAACTTACATTATGAGAGGCGAATCAATTTAGTCGCTGGGATAATGTCGTTGCCATTAAAAAACAAACCAATTAGTTTATCTTCATTTGCGATTTGTGACTACTATACTCAAAATTTGTGTACTTATACGTACTGAAATTTGAACAGTGCAAATGTTTAATAACGCGGATTGTTATTTCGAGGATTGTTGCAATATGGAACTGCGAGTTAATCTTCTTCGTCAGAGGCAATTCATTAAAAATTACTAAAATCCTATGAAGCTTCTGGCGGTAGCGTAAGTATTTAGTGCAGATAATCGATTCAAAAAGTCACATGTACTCACATATTTGCATTTGTAGATTTATAGCGAACTTTCGGCTAAGTAAGATGCTGTGCAAAATTAAAGATAAATTTCATTGCCGCAAGTCATGACAGTTACTAACAAACTGTAGGGAATGAATTCCAATTTGGTCTTGATCAATTTATCGATAGAACTCAGAGGAATTATTGTGAGGCATTTTATTGCGATAAAAACATAATAAATTCGTTACAGTTGGTGCCAATTATTGGTGGGATTATTGGATAAAGTCCCATAAAACAGGATTATGGAATTGGGAAAGCTGAGCGAACCTAAGATTCAGCATTTTAAGAAAGAGTTGGAACAGTGCGTCTTGTTAGATCCTGGAAACAAGGCGGAGTTACAAGCAGGGCTGCACAACAACGAACACTATAAAAGAAACTTTGAAAAAATCGTCTTAGAAACCAAGATTCGATGGGCGGTTAATAAATAAACGAATGAGGCTTGCACTTCGACCTAATGATCTTTTGTGCCCTCTATGTATTCATCACAGTACCTCATCTAAGCCCAGTTCCCCTATTAAATTCGGGATAGACCTAGGTTGAATTGAGCGTATGTGCCTTTCCTCTAGCTGCAATTTGCCAAGATGTCTCAACCTTCTCCGCGCTATAGGGCTGCATTCCAGAAGAAGGTGCTTTAGAGTCTCCTGAGACTGATCGCATGTGTGTTGGACGATAGAACCAGAATGGCAATTCACTCATTCCGGATATTTCTGTCTAAATTTACCTCTGCACAGAGACTGATAGCATACATCTCCGCCTGGAAGATGTTTTGGAAAGCTACCCATCAGCACAGAGCGATTGGCTCTGGTGCCGTTAATTCCAGCGCCTATGCCTTCTGGGGTCCTCGAGCCATCTGTGTACCAGTGCAGGGTACACTCCTGGAATTTCTTTTCAGGTCTGCTCCAGCTCATCTTATTGTTCAGTTCAATTCTCAGCTTATTTTCGAATTTGATCACCTTAGTGATATCATCTCTGGGTAGCTGGGTGAGTGGGAGCTGCAGCTTTAGCACTTCCATGTTTTTAGATGACATCACTTTTCCTCTCCCGAGGCCTTTCCTGGTTATATTCAGCAGGGTTTGCTTGGCTGATTGCTGAATGTCCATATTTTTTGTTTTGTTTTTTTTCCTCTTTTATTAATTACACCTGTCGTATGACATTAAGTAATTCTTTCTACAGATTGGATTTCATAACATTAATCATTATCAATATTACATTTTGGTTAAGTTTTTGTGTGATTTTACAAGTGTATGTACATAGCTGTAAATTATTCTAGTTGTCAGCTGAGTTGGGGTTGAGCCGCCTGGAGCTTGCCTTTTCTGCTGATGGGAAGTATTTCGCATGTCAGTATTTGTATGGTTCTTTAAACGGACAATATGATTTGTGCTGCGTTTGCGATTGATTTCTGCCTCTGTATCGATGTTGAGGTCGCGATGAATATCTTCGTTTGGGACGTACCAAGGTGCATTGGTTATAGTTCTGAGTATTTTTGATTGTCGTCGTTGAATAATGTTAATGTTACTATTACTTGCGGTGCACCAAGATTTCTATGCCGTATGCCCAGATTGGCACAATCACAGTTTTGTATATAAGGGTTTTATTCAGCAATGACAGTTTCGAGCGTCTGCCAAGTAGCCAGTATAGTGGTCGGAATTTGTTTTTACCTCATTTCTTTTCAACGTGATATGTTCTTTCCAGAGGAGTTTAGAGTCAATAGTCATTCCAAGGTATCTTGCTTTGGTGTCTATCGCGATGTGTGAATTGTTTATTGTTAGATTCTTGTGTCCTACTTTCTTGTTAGAATAAACTACATAAATTGTTTTGCCACTATTGATTTGTATACCCCAAGCATTAAACCATATTAGTGTTTTGTACAAAATCTGTTGTAACTTATTTGTTGCTGCTTCTAAGGTTTTATGAGTTGCCAATAGGACGGTGTCATCTGCAAAAGTTGCTATCATGTCCATACTTGCAGGCAAGGGAATATCAGCTGTGTACAGCACATATAGTACAGGCCCTAGTACACTGCCCTGATTTACACCGGCTTCCATGAGTTGAATGTTGGAATATTTGTCTCTATATTTCACATAAAAGTATCTGTTTGCTAAATAGCTTTTCATTAACAAATAGTAGTCGAGTGGAAGATACTGTTTAAGTTTAAATATTAAACCCTTGTGCCACACGCTGTCGAAAGCTTTCACTACATCAAGATACACAGCAACGCATGTATTTCTTTTATCAATTTCTGACAATATTTTATTTGTTACTCTGTGTACCTGTTCTATTGTTGAATGCTTTCTACGAAATACGAATTGGTGTGAAGGAAATAAGTTTCGCGCCTGTAGTATGGGGTCAAGCGGTCGAGTATAAACTGCTCAAAAAGTTTGGATAATGATGCTAATAAACTAATTGGTCTGTATGAAGAAGCTTCAGAGGCGTCTTTATTAGGTTTGGGTATTGCGATGATTTCAGCAACCTTCCAATGCAGTGGAAAATACTTCATTCGTAATACTGAGTTAAATATTATATATTTCTTAAGTAGAGAGTGGCTTTGTCAGGTAACTCCTTTAGAATCCTTCCTGTGATTCCGTCATATCCTGGGGATTTATTTACTTCAATTTTTGTCTCAATTGCTATTCGTATTTCTTTCGAAGTTATTTTCTTGATTGGTATATTTATGTTATTTGTGAGGTGAGCATGAAATTTAGAGTTGTCAATGTCTTGGTTATTATGTTAAATTGTAAATGTTTTTTTAAAATGATCAGCGAGTATTTTTGCTTTTTCTTTTGGTGTTTTCGCCCAAGAATTTGTCCTAGTCCTTAGAGGGGTTGGTGCATAACTGTGTTGTCGATTTTTTTGCAGGCCTTCCATAGTGTATAGTTTGTAGCTCTAGTAACTCCCAGTGATGCGATATATTTTTCAAATTTTTCGTCCTTTTCCACTTTTAATATATCTTTAATTTCTTTTGTTGCTATATTCAGCCTTTTTTTAATATCTGGGGAACGTGTAGATGGCCATTGTTGCCTTAGTTTTCCCTTTTCTCTGATTTTTTCCAAGATTTTATGGGATAATTTGTATTTGTTTTTACTCATCTTGAATATAGGTGTGGAAATTGTTGTTGCATACACTATACTGTCATTGAAGTATGCGATTGTGGAGTCTATTTCTTTTTCGCTCTTTAGGGGGACTTTAATGTGACTATATGGAGCGGAGTCATCTCGAGCATCACATCCATCGCAGTTTTAGGACAGGCCCGCATCGCTCCCGTAATTCACACGCTTGCTAACCACTGAAGCTTAATAAGCACTGCTCGCACTGTCGAGAAACTGACTCCCGACGCCGAAGTGGCCGCTCCGTATGTCACCATTGGTCTTATTATCATGATGTACATTCACCTCAGGCTTGTTCGGTTACACGATTTTCCTGCTAGACGTTTGCAGATCATAAGAGCCTTTGTTGTCTTGAACAGGGTTGCGTCAGCATGCCTTTTCCAATTAACCATCCATTCATGGCCAAGATACTTAACTTCGCTGACCGAATCAATAGCAACCCCGCCTATGTTGATCTCTTTCATTTCTGGTAAGGCTGTTTTCCTGATAAAACCCCAGTGCAGTAAATCGCAAATAGTGTTCTCGAACCTCTCGAGCCTCTCGCTATAATTACATTATCGATCATCTATTGCTTTTAATACAAAGAAGGTGAGACTGATTGGTTTGAAGGCTTAGCCAGTGAATAGTCCCTCCTTCCTACTTTTGGTATGAAAATCACTTGTGCTTTTCTCCACACTATTGGCGCAAGACTGTATCGCATTATCCCAACTAGGTGTGGTATGATTAGCTCCTCGCCGCGGATTATTATCCCACGCACAGTATGCTGATGCCATTACGATTTCCCAGGGCAGACCATCGTGACGGCTGATGCCGCTACCGCAAGATGGAGATTGATCTGGGCTACTTTCAAGATTTTTGGGGTCATTCTTTTTGGGTTTCCTCTGGCTCGTCCTCATCTGAGAACTTCAACCGCTGTCGCTCCTTTTGTTCAGCTCGAACTTACCTAAGTCTAGACCATCGAGGAGTTCAGATTAAGCCTGAGCCCTGCATCTTCGACGCAGCTGCTCAGAATACTTTATGCTTCAATTTTCAAGCCGCTGTTCTGAGCTTTCAGCAGCCCTCGGCAGGTACTCGGTGGGGTACATCGTCCCTTCTTTTCGTGTCAAGGTGCGAGCCTTTGCACGCCGCAAGATTGGGTGCCACGCCTACTAAACACTCCGCGGTCTTCTCATCCTTGTAGTGCACACGTAGTAGACCCAGCCGGAAATACACCCCGCAGAAGACCAGCGGGCGAGTCCATCCATTAATGACCTCATCCAAATTGGCCTCCTGAAGCACAGTTAAGTCTTCCTAACCTAGCGTCTTCGCAGGATAGTTTTTGCACAGCACTTCCAAGCGGATGCCTTCGAGAGCATCCGAGTAGCTTATCTGCTATCCATTGTTATTCATCGGGGCTGCCGGGGGAGGAATACCCTGCCGGTCCCTATGCTGTACTGAAGAAGGCAATGGATGTGCTTGCTGCCTCTTGGCACTGGGCTGATCTGCCTGCTTCTCCGTTTTGCAGCGGGGGCGGGCTCAGCTGTTGGTTTCCCGCTTCCCTGTTGTGGGGCGGGTGCACGTGTCAATATTTTCCTTCCTGCCATGTAGCGGTATTGGTCTCGCTTGGAATTCGACGCTCCATGGGGACACACCCTTGGACTGTTGCTCCACAAGTTGTCGAGCTGCTTGGATGGTTCATCATCCTCACGGGCGTGTTCCTCAAAGAGCAGCACTTCCACCTCTGAGAGCCCCGGGAGGTGATATTTGCCCAGCTTCTTCCTGTTCTTTTTGTTTTTGTTGACGATACTGTTTTTGTCTTGGTTTTGATTTAGATTTTTGTTTTTATTTATGTTCTTCTGGGTCGTACGATCCCTCTACTTGACAAGCGAGCTCCGGAGTCTTCAAATTATTTGGGGATCTCAAAAGTCCGCTGAGCCAGCGGTAATGTTACAGTTACTCCTCAATTAGTCCGGTGTTGAGGAGGCGCCGTTAAAATACAGACGAATTTTCCTCGTAGCTGCAAATCATCCTATGGGCACGGTGACGCATAACACCCTAGATTAAGAGGTGGCAGCTTTTGACCATCGTTCTCAAGTGGTACCAGACATCGGGGTGAGTTATCGTTTGCACGACGATTCCTCCTGTTGTTTGTATCCGATACTGACGGTATCGCTCCAGTAGCGCTGGTCGTTTTTGAAAGTTGCCTCAGGCTGTCATATATTCCCGGTAAGTGGAGAGATATCAACGTGGTTTTTATTCCCAAATCTGGAAAGATTTCGCGCGTTCTTCCGAAGGACTTCAGACCCATCAACGTGTCATAGTTCCTTCTAAAAACTCTGGAACGTTTGATCGATCTTCACATAAAATGTTGCTTGAACAATGGTAACTTCTCGGCAGCTCAACATGCTCGCACTAAAGGTGGATGAACCGATATTGCCTTGCCCACTTGTGGGTACTATTGAGAAATCTTTTTCGGTTAAAGATTATACTTTAACAGCCTTTATAGATATTGAAGGTGCATTTAATAATATCGCTCCAGAGAAAATACTCTCGGCCCTTTGTAAGGTTGGAGTTGATATGTCAATTAAACAACTAGAACGTAACCTGCTGGTGAGTCGGAAAATAATTTCCAAATTAGGTGCCTCTTGCAGCGCTCACACAGTCTGTAGAGGAACTCCTCAAGAAGGCGTTCTCTCTCTTCTTCTGTGGAACCTGTGGGCTGTAGAGCAATTGCTTATGCAGACGACGTACTTGTTGTCACGTGTGGCAAATATCTTTCAACTCTGAATGATCTAATGCAGACTGCTCGTAATAAGCTATCTAGATGGGCTCTCAATAGTGGTTTGAGTTAGAATCCTCAGAAAACAGAATTAGTGGTGTTTTCGAAGAAATACAAAATTCCATAATTTTTAAAGCCAACATTAAATGGTGTAAGGCTTGAAATAGGAGATAGCGCCAAATATTTAGGTGCAATTCTCGACAAGAAACTAAATCGGAACATGAATGTATAGGACAGAGTAAAGAAAGCTACTTGTTGGGATGAGCACCGGATTTGCAGGATATATTGTAGTTTAATTAAAAATTAATTGTGTAGTTTAATTTCATAGTTTAGTATTATAGTTCAATTTACTATATAATATTCTAATATTTTTACTTCTACATCTGGTCACCTTAATTATTGTACTTGTACTTGCATTATATTAATACACATTATCACATATTTGCCATTTTCTCATATTCGTATCGACTTGCATTCTCACACACATATATTATATATAATCAGTGCTAAGTAAATATTTCGACACTCGAATTCCGACATCAGCTGGGATCGGTGAACTTGGTAAATTGTAAAGTAACAAACACAGGACCACTTATTTTTTAACCTGTGAAATAAATTGTAAAGTTTTTCGAAAATAAAAGTGCTTTAAATTGAACGATGCGTTGGCAAGAAGCAGTTATCATGGTTACGAAATATAAGGCATTGGACGGGCATATGCCATGTTGCAGAATTATGGAATCAGCTAAAAATAGAGATATTTATAAAAAAATTTTAAATAATATAAATTGGTATGTTTTGAGTAATGTAGTTAATAAACAAAAAGATATAAATATTGTATGATCGCTATACATTCGTAAACGAATAAGCAATACAGAAGAAGAAGAATTAATATTAAAAGTAAAAGACAAATTTTACAAACAAATAACTTAAAAACTATTATTAACTGAACAATGTTGGTGCTAGTTTTAGCAAAATAAGCACTAAATAAACATCTCTTGTGAGTTTCATTGAAAATTCGTAATATTTCTCACAAAACAAGCGAACGGTCAATCAAATAGCCACAATTTCCACAATCGTTCTGCGAGAGAGAAAAAAGATATAACGTAAAAGAAAAGGAGAGAGAGAGCTATACCTTATATATCTTTTCTTAGATACACTTTAGGCTATTTTTCCTGGGTTTTTCCTTGTGGTTGCTAATTTATTTATTTATTTATTTAAACAAACGCCAATCGGCAATATACATACAAATAAAAAGAGGGTAGAGAATCAGAATTTATAGAGGGCTGGTAAGTAATACAATGATAAAGAATATGGGACAGACGGTTCTTGAGAAAAATCTATAGGATGATATTTTTGGCATTTCGCAGAAAAGTATCGTAGGTTCCACCATAGAAATCGAGAACACCATGAAGTGAGTTGACGCTGATGGCTATTCTATTGCACGGGCCGTGATAGACGTAGTTTTTGTAAGTAGCGACTGTTTTCAGTAGACGACTATTCCTAAGAGTGAGACCAGCCGGGGCAAGCTCGAAGGAGCTGCGTACTTCCGGGGCATCAATAATACCATTTAACACTTTATAGAAGAACGCCAGATCAGTTATGCGACGGCGAGCACGCAGACTGTTGATGTTGTACCGAATGTAGATATCTTCTGTAGCTGAAACGGTTGATGATGAATGTCGGAAGGCTAAGGTCTTGCAGAGCTTACGCTGCACTCTTTTAAGTCTAATAATGCCTGCTTCAGTGTATGGAGACCAGATTATGGATACGTACTCCAGTATTGGAAGAACTTGAGTTTTGAAAAGGCAAATTAGGGAGTAGGGATTCTTGAAGTCCTTACTATTCCTAGTTATAAATCCGAGTATCTTAAAAGCTCTCTGAGTTATTCCGTCTATGTGCTTGTGGAAAGTTAGTTTTGTGTCAATCATGACACCGAGGTCTTTGATGCCATCCACCACCCTTATTTTATCACCATTGAGTGTGTACACTGCAGGTAAGGGAGTGCGCGATCTCGAGAAGCACATTACAGCACATTTTTTAAAGTTGAGATCCAGTTTGTCCCTTGTACACCAGCCAGAGAGATTATCGACGTCCTGTTGTAGTAGATGACTATCCAGCACACTATTGATTGATCGATAAACTTTAAGATCGTCTGCAAAGAGTAGGTATTCTGAGTTGAAGTCGTTACCAATATCATTCACGAATATGCTGAAAAGAATCGGACCGAGGTGAGAACCTTGCGGAACACCAGAGTTAGCCACATATTCATTGGATAGGTGGCCATCCACTTTGACCTGCAGGTGCCTACCAGCTAGATATGACCTAAGCCAGTCTAACGCTTTGCCGCAGACGCCATATTTCCTTAGCTTGTATAGCAAGATGTCATGGTCAACTCGATCGAACGCTTTTCTGAAGTCAGTATAGATGCTATGAACACAGGTGTTGGTATTCAGTGAGTTCAGTAGATAGTTGGTGTAGGTTGTAAGAAAGGCATTTGGTAGGCCATCAGGTCCCGCACCTTTACTAGGATCTACGGAGTTCAGTTGCTTGAAGACATTATCAAAGGTAACCTCAAAGTCATTTAAGTTTACCGATTGCGTGTAAGGGTGTGAGTGTGCTAGGGTTACGCTATCGTCAGACACCGGTGCATATACGCTTTTAAGTTACTGATCTCTACGCCACCTGATGCTGATTGATTATTCCAGACCATGGATGCTGGAATGTCACTGTTTCCTCGCTTCTTATCCTTGATATAATTCCACAACGCTTTGCTATCACCTTTCAGTGACCCTTCTACCCTATATAGTGAGAAATAACACTGCCTACTTGTTGGCATTTGTTTGTTGGTGCAAACTTGTAGGAAATATATTTTTGGTGCCTACTTTTTGGCGTTATATTTCCTTGGTGCCTACTGTTTGGGGCGTTTTTTGGTCCCAATTGTTTTGGCGTTTGTTTTTTGGTGCCTACGTTTTGGCGCTTATTTCCGTTTCCAGCTAGTGCTTGAGTGTACTATAAAAAGCTATCCATTCCGGCGTCGGATTTATTGGTATTGCCTTGCGGTAATTTGTGCCGTAACTGCGGTCCTGGAATCGCTGCGTTTGTGCGGGTGATAAACGCTCGGAGTAGTGAGCGTTATTGCCATGTTTTGTGTCCGGCGTTTACCTACACCGGTCGACCCTTCTCCGTTTTTTGTAAATTTTATCTATTTTCATTCTCTGCAAATGCTGTGAATTTATTTAGATATATATTCTCTTTCTCTCTCGGATCTCTCCCTCTTTCTTTGTCTGCCTTAAAAGTTTCACTTCTGTTATGAGTTTTGTTTGACATATTTTTTTGTAGTAGTGTGGCACCAAAGTTAGCGTCTTAAAAAAAGATAGGTGACTTGTGGACAGGATTTTGGCTTTTCATCTGAAACGAAAAAGGTAAACTGATTATTCTTTTGTAGGCTTGTCATTCTGGCAGGTACTACAATGGGAATTTTTTTTTTGAAAAATAACAAAATGGTGGACTTAAGTGTTTTATTCGACAATCTAGTGCGTGAACTCAGAGAGTTATTGTAAGAGATTTATTTGAATTTTAACGTAAGAAAATTCGTAACAATATGTTTACATTACTAGGGCTTGTACAATACAATGCTCTAAATACAATTAAAAGTACGTATTACCTATCAAAAACGAGAAAAATTGTTTACGTAGCGTAGGCGTCCTACAGGTATAAAGACAATTCACTTTCACAAAATACTTGCGCTGACTTCGATTCGTATGAGTGTCCTGTGTCATCAGTCGTTTTACTAGAGGGAAAATTGGACGGCGTCAAAAAAGTTGTGTGGTGGCCGGCTTAATAGTCGATTTTTTATCGTGGTTGATAGGTTTTATGTATTTCTAGTGCAGAAAATATTTGTAGTGGCTTTGCATTTGGTGTTAGATTTGTCAATACAAAAATGTGACTTGGGTGTAATACTTATGAAGTCAAATAATATGACACGATGTGTTGTTTTTAAACCATGCGATGTACTGCTTTCTTTCGCGAACAGGGAAATTGACATAAGATTATGCATGCCTCACTTGTAAAGTGGTATACATTTGGAGGAATCGATAAAAAATAATACAATTGCAACTAAAAATGTGTAATTATTAACTGTGCTAAATATTTGGTGTGACGTACAGGTGGAAATTGTGGCTATTTGATTGGACGCGTAGCTGGTTGGAATAATACGAAATGGTTTCGAAAATAATATATTTGATGTTTCTTATATTGGCATCTTACACAAGTAAGTTTATTTTTGGTACTGAAGACCTGTAAAAATGGGCGAAAAGAGAAAAAATCGTATCTTGCAGTAAGCTCAGTATCCCTGAATATTGATACATATGTATATATATACTTCGTTAATTCTATTGAAAGTTGATATCTTGTTTATTAATGTGCGAACGTCAGAGAAAGGATATTGAATTTTCCATGGGTTGCTACAAATTTTGTATATATGTATGCATGTGTATGTACACACATGTATAAGAATAATGAGAGTTGAGTTTTGATAGCGAAAAATAAGTAGATTTCAATAAAAAAAAAGTAAGCTAGAGATTCGGCTAAACTTTTCGTTACTACCACAATCAATTTGATTGGTGGACGGAAGGAGAGAGGGCGTGGCACCAGAAAGAGCAAGGACCCACTTCTCCGTATGAAAGTCCCAACCTCAGAATCAGTATAGAACCCCAGGAAAGGCGTAAAAATCAATTTTTCACGGCCCTATTGGCTTATTTCGGAAACCGGAGAGAACGTAGGTTTGAATCTCGGTGAAACACCAAAACAAAGAACAAATTTTTCCTAAAAGGTAATGGCGAGCCTCCGAGTGTATTGCTGCCATGAAAAAGCCCCTAATGTTGTTGTTGTTGTAGCAGCATAAACATTGTCCATATATATATGAGGAATGCTGTTGAAGCGATAGTCCTTGGCCGGATATAAATCCGGGTATTTCCGGTAATGTAGAACCGACTGTCGGGGGAACCGACTCCTAATAGAAAATGTCTCCCATTCGGAGCCGGCTTAAAACTGTAGGTCCCTCCATTTGAGGAAGAACATCAAGACGCACCTCACAAATAGAAGAAGAAGCGCCATTTTTATATATACAGTGTGTACAGTGTGTGTCTGTAACTTGCCCAAATTTTTGCTAAATTTAAAAAACTTTGATGTAGGCTATTAAAACAATATATTTTCTTCTAAGTTACAAAAGAAAAACAATTACTTTTAATTTTAGTCTTATATTATACCAACGAATCTAAACATACTCAAATACTTGCGTCAACAAAAGTCGACGTACTCTTAATTTCTTACGCTGTCTGGCGCCAGCGTTCTTCTTAGGTGATTTTTGAAAAATGTGTGCAGTAATGAGTAAATTCATTATAGTTGGCGTGTTTTGCTTGAGCTGGACAAAATATTCGATTTTTATAGACAAAATGCCTCGAAAAGAGTTATCACTCGATGATCGTGGAAAGATGCTGCATCTCTACACAAAAGAGCAAAAATCTTATGCAGAGATAGCTAAGATTATGGGTAGAAGCAAATCCACTATTCAGACTGTCATTGGGCGATTCAAATACGAAGGGTGCATTAAAAATAACAAAAGATCCGGCCGGCCACCTGCACTTTCCGAACGTGACAGCCGCACAATAAAGCATCTGGTGGACAAGGATCTGTTTTGTAGCGTAGTGCAGATTGCGTCAGAGCTAGGTCGCAACATTGAGAAGGAGGGGCACTCGAAATCAGTCCGTAGAGCGATAAAAACATATAACTTTAGGTCCTACACTCCTCACAGGAAGCCGGACTTAAATTTATTTAATAGGAGGGAGCGCTTAGAGGTTTGCCAAAGCGGAAGGTCATCTTTTCTTATGAGTTGAAGTACAATATTTTTGGCTCAGACGGGCGTTTCCGCGTATGGAGGAGACCAGGAAAAGCTCTAAATCCAAAAAATCTCATAAAACCGTTGTTGTTGTTGTTGTTGTTGTTGTTGTAGCAGCGTAAACATTTCCCATATTTACATACATACGTGGAATGCTGCTGGAGTCATAGCCCTTGGCCGGATATAAATCCGGGTCGTTTCGGTAACGTAGAACCGACTGTCGTGGAAACGGTTTTATTGTAGCAGCATAAACATTCCCCATATTTACATACGGGGAATGCTGCCGTAAAACATGGCGGCGGAGGTGTTATGGTTTGGGGCTGCATAGCTGCAGCAGGAATTGGAAATTTGGAATTTATCGACGGAGTGATGGACCAATACGTGTATATTGATATTTTGACAAAACAAAAATATGAAGAGCAGCGCCGAGAAATTCCGAATAGGTTCCGATTCCTATTTTCAGCAAAACAACGACCCTAAACACAAAGCACTGAACACCAGGCTGTACCTCGCGTACAACACTCCACACCTTTTGGAGTCGGATCTTCGTAACTGGAACGACCCGGATTTATATCCGGCCAAGGACTATCACTTCTGCAGCATTCCTCGTATATGCACGGAGAATGTTTATGCTGCTACAACAACAGCCCGGATATCAATCCGATTGAGCACGCGTGGAATTTGCTGGAAAAAAATAAGAAAACACTACATAAGCAATAAAAACCTCCTGCGAGAGGCATCGTACCAAGAGTGGTGCGCAATGGATCCCAATTACATTGAAAAACTGGTGATGTCAATGCCAAATCGCCTCAGAGAGGTGATTAAGATGAAGGGTTATCCCACTAGATACTATATTAACTTAAAAGTTGTAATGAAAATAATGTTCCTTATAGTTAATAAGTTCATATTAGTTTGTAAGAGTACGTAGATTTTTGTTGACGCAGATATTAAAGTTCCTTTTGTTTTTAATTAATAATATTACTTTAAATTTGAAATCTTAATACTTTTATTACATTATTTAAAAGAAAATATATTGTTTTGTTAGCCTGCATCAAAGTTTTTTTAAATTTAATAAAAATTTGGCAAAGTTACAGGGTGATTTGTGCAAATATAACAAGAGTACGGTGACTTAAGTGGCACACTGTATGTACTGTGAGCGTCAAAATAAAGTGTACAAAGCATTTTGTTATAATATGGATTTTATTTAAGTCTTTTATAACAAAACAATATATTTTAATTTCATGTTTTTGAAATTAGTATTTGATTCTCTACTAATTACTAGAAAACAACAAAAAAAATAAATTACAACAAGAAAAGTTGTAAGACAAAAACAAAAGTTAGTGTACAGCGTACATCAGTAGCATTTTAGCAATGTTGTACGGTAAAATTAATTGGTTGTGATCGGCAGAGTGAAAAGTTTTTGTCTACAGTAAATTAAATTCTATTATTTATTTTTTTTTAATAATGGGTAAACAAACTTCGATTGATGTTAGAGAACTGGTACTAAAGCTTCGCAATGAAGATAACACCTTTCGTGAAATTGGCTCTATTGTCAACAGAAGCCATAATACTGTGAAAAAATAATATAGTTGACAAATACAAAAAGTTCAGGAAAGTAGAAAATCGCCCAGGTGCAGGCCGTCCAAAATTTTAAATGAGACTGAAGTAAGGTCTATAGTGCGTGATGTGAAGAAAAATCCCTTTAATACTAGCATAAGTGCCAGTACAATACGTCGAGCGTTGCACGCAAATGGGTTACATGGTCGTCTCCCACGAGAAAAGCCGCTAATATCGACAGTTAATCAAAAAAAAAAGTCTTGATTATGCAAACAAATACGAAAATCGGGATGTTTCTTTCTGGAATAATGTCCTGTTTAGCGATGAAAGTAAGTTCGCGGTATTTGGGCAGAAAAACCCGGTTAAAGTCTTAAGAACCTAAAATAAAGAGTATGCCGACCAAAATTTGATAACCACAGTTAAGCACGGTGGGGGTTCGGTGATGGTGTGGAGATGTATGGCGGCAAGCGGAGTTGGCAATTTGGTTTTTATTGCAAGTACCATGAACAAAACATTATCTGAATATTTTACAAAATACTTTACTAACCAGTGGGCAGAAATTATACTTGCAGGGATCTTGGATCTTTCAACAAGATAATGATCCCAAGAACACAGCAAAAATAGTAAAAGAATGGCTGCTTTATCGTACTCCCAAGACATTGGATCCTTCTCCACAGTCACCGGACTTAAACCCTATTGAACATTTGTGGGAGCATTTAGACAACCAAATCCGGAAAAGGACAATAACCAATATGGATATGCTGAAACTCGCTATAAAGGAAGAGTGGGATAAAAATTCATCTGACGTGACAAAAAAACTAGTTAAGTCGCTGCCCCGAAGACTGTCTTCCGTTATCAAAGCAAAAGGGAAATCAACAAAATACTAAATCGATATCATTTTTGTAAAATATATCTTGTACACTTTATTTTGACTCGTAAAATATGCACTAAATTTTGTTTTTGTCTTACAACTTTTGTTGTTGTAATTTATTTTTTGTTGTTTTCTAGTAATTAGTAGAGAATCAAATACTAAATATATTGCTTTGTTATAAAAGACTGAAATAAAATCCATATTATAACAAAATGCTTAGTACACTTTATTTTGACGCTCACAGTACATATGTATATTGGCTTATTGTACTGAAATCGTTGAAGAGACTTTAATAACGCAATTCGTAACCTAGCAAGTATTTCACTAAGATTTCTTAATTCTTAGTATTTACGAAAATCTTGTTTATATATTTATAAAATATCACAAATTTATTAATATAAAAAAGCGCTGCAGGCGAAACTTTGGACTAAAAACTCCCCCCATTTTTAATAATTTTAATTTGATTAGCTTACATCTAGCAGTATATGATGGGATTGCGTTCATAGAATTCACAGGTCGGAGAACTAAGCGAACAAATACCTTTTGGGTATTCAAATGAGGGCCGCGTATTCAAGTTTGGACCGACTTGGGTCGTATATAACATTCAGGGTATACGGATCACTAAAATCAGAGCTAAAAAGGTAAAGGAATGCTAACAATGCATAGGATTTGGCAATGCTACAATTAGTGTGACTTAGGAATATGAATAACAACTTTGAGTCACCAATAACATAAAGGTCGACCCCACGACTGTAGGATCTACGTAACCGGAATGACCCGGATTTATATCTGGCCAAGGACTGTCACTTCAGCAGCATGTATGTATGTATGGGGAATGTTTATGCTGATACACCAACAGATAAATCTTCACTGCATGCCTGGCATTGGCCCATATACCACGCTCTTGGACGATGGCGAAGGTCGCCTTCATCACTAAGGTTAGAAGAGATAACTACACCAGCCCCAAAAGCTTTAGACTCATCAGCATGACTTCTTTCATGCTGAAAAGACTCGAACGGCTAATGGAATTGCGTATACGTCAAAAGTCGCTGAAGGTTCACTCTCTTTCTCCACTTCAGCATACCTATCAAAGTGGAAAATCCTGCGAGTTGGCACTGCAAAATCTTTTTGCTAGGGTAGAGCTAGCCATCGTCAGGAGGGACTACGCTATGGGTATCTTTTTAGATATAGAGGAGACGTTTGATAATGTCACTTTGATAGTATGTGCAGCTCTGCTAGTAGGCGCGGGGTATACCGGGTGCTAGTGAATTGGATTCGTTCGATGTTGGCCCAAAGAATCGTCACGGTGCGTGCAGAGGAAGGTCTGCTGCTGTCATCCGGGGTTAATAGAGGCTGTCCCAGAGGCGGTGTGCTGTCTCCAATGCTCTGGTGCATAGTGCTCGATCATCTACTCAGCACCTTAAATGTTGCGCGAGTCTACGCAAAAGCATATGCGGACGGACGACGTTGCCTGTTTGGTGACAGGCTCTTCGCTTTGGAACATCTGTAGAATAGTGCAGAAAACTAAGGATATAATTGACACATGGGATGTGCGAATGCGCTAGACTGGTATTGTCCTCTTTACCAGAAGGAGCAAGCTTGATGGGCTCGTTCTGCCTGAGCTAAAATCAGTCGCAATCCAGCTATCCAAAAAAATCGAATATCTTGAGTAATTCTCGATAGTAAACTCCTGTGAAAGTCACACGTTGAAACAAAGATATCCAAAGCTCTGACAGCCTTCTGGCAGTGCCATCGTGTCTTTGGGAAAACGTGGCGGTTTTCTCTAAGCAAGAGCCTATGGATCTACACGGCTTTGATAAGTCATATTATTACCTAAGCATTGGTTTAGCAATCGGGTTGCTGTAACCCACAAACGAGCTTGGCAGGCTGTGAGAGGCTGCAGATGGACAAAACATATGTTACCTGTTATGTCCGACTGACTGTCGCAGATCCTGCTGTCATTAAGCAGAAAGGACTGCAGGCAGCTGGTTTGACTGATGACGTTTCCACGGCAGTCGGTTCTACGTTACCGAAACGACCCGAATTTATATCCGGCCAAGGATTGCCACTCCAGCAGCATTCCCCGTATGTAAGTATGGAGAATGTTTATGCTGCTACAACATCAACTGATGAGGGGCAACTTTTTTGCCAGCTCTAGTTGTAGTTTTAAATGCTCAATTTCTTTTTCCGAGAACCGTAGTTTACCGGTCTCATTCGAAGAAGTTGTAAATATAGCCGTGTCACTCAGTTCGCACACTTTTTTATGTCTCGTTACTTGCTGCTCAAATCTTCCATTTTACATGTACATTACGTCGTTGCTTTCTTGTGCAAGTTCGCGTTGCTCTTTATCGTTGCCGTAGCCTTCTTCGCATCATTGTTTGCTTTATTACCATTATCCTCACCTTTGCCGTTGTACGCATATATACCGCTATTGGCATCTATTACATGGGCTGAAAAATCCCGGACTTAAAACATAGATGGCACTAAGTTTATTGCATTCACCTCTTGTTCAGTTAGTACTAACCGTAAAAAGACAGCTGTTAAAATTTGATGATATTATATTCATTAGTTCGTCCGCGTACAATTGTTAGCGTATGCCAATGATATTAACATCATCGGCCTTAACAACCTCGCTGTTAGGTCTGTCGTTTCCAAACCGGATAAAGAAGCAAAGCAAATTGGGCTGGTGGTGAAGGAGGACAAAACTTAGTACCTTCTGTCATCAAACAAACAGTCGGCGCTGTTGACAGTCGGTTCTACGTTACCGGAACGACCCGGATTTATATCCGGCCAAGGACTGTCACTTCAGCAGCATTCCTCATATATATATGGGGAATGTTTATGCCGCTACAACAACAACAACAACAGTGATTATTTCGAGGTTGTGAAAGACTTCGTTTATTTATTAACCAGCATTAACACCGATAATAATGTCAGCCTGGAAATCCAACGTAGAATCTTTCTTGTCAACAAGTGCTACTTTGGACTAAGTAGGCCGTCCTAATGTATGGCGCAGAGGCTTTTACGATGACAATATCCCATGAGGTGTGGCTTGGTGTGTTTGAGAGAAAGATTTTGCGGAGGATTTTTGAACATTTGCACGTTGGCGACAACGAATATCGCAGGCGATGGAACGATGAACTGTATGAGCTTTACCATGGCATAGACATAGCGCAGCGAATAAAGATTCAACAGCTACGCTGGCTGAGCCATATCGTCCGAATGGATACAAACGCTCCCGCTCTGAAAGTATTTGATGTGGCACCAGCTGGTGGCAGCAGAGGAAGAGGAAGACCTCTGCATTGGAAAGATCAGGTGGAGTAGGACTTGGATTCACTTGGTGTGTCCAACTGGCGTCGGTTAGTACAAGTGAAAACGACTGGCGCGCTTTGTGAAATTCGGCCAAAATCGAGTAAGCGATTACCGCGCCAATTAAGAAGCAGAAGTTCGTGAGTTATTGTGCTAAGAGTGCAGCTGCTTTTGTTATTTTTGAAGCAATGGCTTGAAAAGTGTTTTGGAAACTCCGGTCCATCAGAAACAATAAAGCAATGGTTTGCTGACTTCGAACGTGGTCGTAGAGACAACGCAGGTAACGTCCAAATGAGGCAGTAACACCAGAAAACATCAAAGAAATCAAACAACACACAATCGTTTTGAATGATCGAAAAGTGAAGTTGCGTGAGTTCTCTGACATTGTAAAGATATCAAAAGAACGTGTTGGCTTTATATTGCATGAGCGTTTGACCATAAGAAACCTGTGTGCAAAGTGGGTGCCGCGTTTGTTCACTTTTGACCAAAAACAGGAACATCTTAATGATTCTGAACAATGGCAAAACTATGTAAATTGAACTTCGAATTGCTCCCACATCCATCGTATTCGCCAGTTTTGGATCCCAGCGACTACTAGCTGTTCGCAGATCTAAAAAAATCCTCGCCTGTTAGAAATTTCGCTGGAAATTAAAGATCGCTGAAATTAAGGATACGCATTCCTATTTCCACTAATCAATGGATTAAATCTGTGTCTGCATAAGTTGTCAACATAGTTTTGAATAATTTAAATACCAATAATTTATGTGTACTAGGTGATTTCAACTTATCTACTTAAATTGGGCATATGGGCGTTTTCCAAACGTATTATTACGAATTTTCATTGCGCTAAAATTCAAATAAATCTCTCACAAAAATTCCTCTGAGTTCGATCATTGGATTGTCAAATAAGTCATAAATCAATGGCACCACAACTTGCTTTACTTTTTTTCCAACACTTAAGAGCTTTACTTTACCTTCACCTTACGATTGAATTACTCATTGCCTTTCGTTCACTCGCCTACACGTCTAACTTACGACTGATTTCCCTATGCGCATACACCTCTGCTTATATACATGTGTTTAATAACTTTCGTAATTTCTAGATCTGGCAGCTCGTATCTTCGAATACATTCCATCAGTAAAATATAGACACTTTGTAAAGTTATGTTTTGCAACCCTGTAGACGTTTTGGAACATTTTTATTACTTTGATATTATGATTAGAATATTAAAAATGAAATATTAAATACAAAATATTACAAACTTACTATTTTCGTTTTCCGCAACTTTTTTTCTACATGTAGACTGTAGACTAGGGTGGCCGTTATTCGTATGGAAAAAAGAACACCTTTATTTTTTGCGGGACACCTTATAGAAAAGTAAGGTTACCTAAAAAACTGCAAATTATGAAATCTTAAGCCAATCGGAAAAAATTTAGAGGTTCCGACTAGAGCCTAAAGTTGAAAAATAAAGAAAAATGGGTATTTTTTAAAATTAATCTCAAGTTAAGTAAAATAAAAATAGTTTATGTATGTTTACTATTCGAAATATCGCAGTTGTAGAATTAGAATATCGTATTCTTAAAACTATGTTAGTTTCTAAGAAATAATGATTTTATAGTAATCTAAATATTAAAAAAGTAAACAATTATTATGTCTCGGGAACAGCTTCAGCAATTTCTAGGCCAGTTGAAGTAGTTAATTTTGGAACTCCCAGTAGTTGTTCTTCATTTGCATGAGAAATAATGACTCGTAAACGATCTACTTGCTCTAGTCCTGTTAATTCCTAATTAATTCAGGAAGAATTTTTCCATCCCAGTGTACTACTCCAGCTGCAACCTATAAAAAAAAAATTAAATATTTTTATATATTGAATAATACAAAATAAAAACAAATTTAAAAATTCAATTTTTTACGTTCATCCTGTAATGCTGTGCAATTTATTACAAGTGTATTAACGGAATGTCCAAGTGCTTCTGCGACTGCAATAATTAAATGAATAGCCGACCTAGCAGAAATATCAGTTCTTCCGTATCCACCATTTCAAGTTTCGGATCATTTTGTGTTTCGATATCGCTTTCGGACGAAGAAAAAATTTCTTGATCTAATTATAATTAATTTTTAACATTAAATTTAGTGAATTAAATTAATTAAATGTTAAATTAAATACTCATTGTTCATACCTTGAGAACTGATTCCTATTGACTTTTTACTTTCATCAATATGCCTTCGCTTTCTTTTGCATTCAACCGATCTAATTTTTGTTTACCATTTAGAATTGCTGTTTTATTAATTCCAAGCATACATCCTGGACGCCCTTTCTCACGTTGTGAAAGAAGAAAAGATTTATCAGCTTCATCCTTCATCATAGATATAACATCAATGTGTGCGATATCGAAAAGATCTTACAGTTCATCAACAAACTTCATCTCTCTTGTACGAAAAACCTCCAAATTTTTATTTTTATTCTTTTGAAGATTTTGTCCTTGATAAAGCTTTGTGTATTTTCCCAAAATATGCACATTTCTTTTATTGCTAACTTGGCACTTCCACGAATAGTTAAGTTAGTACGATGATTGAAGGAAAAACGGACATGTTTGTTTTTTTGATGGTAATTTGGGCCAAGTATTTGTGGAGTAACCCAGTACATAAATTTCCGAAGTAGAACGTAACTTCGCCATTTACTAATTATATTTTCCGCTTTAAGTGGAAAAGAAGCATTAGAACGTTAATTGCACTTTATAAACACATAGTTTGACGGACACATACGCGCACCAAATTCAATCTTCTTCTTCTTCTTAATTGGCGCGATAACCGCTTACGCGATTTTGGCCGTGCTAACCGGCGCCAATTGGACACACCAAGTGAAGCCAAGTCCTTCTCCACCTGATCTTTCCAACGCAGAGGAGGCCTTCCTCTTCCTCTGCTACCACCAGCTGGTACCGCATCGAATACTTTCAAAGCCGGAGCGTTTGTATCCATTCGGACGACATGACCCAGCCAACGAAGCCGCTGGATCTTTTTCGCTGCGCTATGTCTATGTCGTCGTAAAGCTCATACAGCTCATCGTTCCATCGTCTACGATATTCGCCGTTGCCAACGTGCAAAGGTCCAAAAATCTTACGCAGAATCTTTCTCTCGAACACTCCAAGCGTCGCTTCATCGGATGTTGTCATCGTCCAAGCTCCTGCGCCATACGTTAGGACGGGCAAGATGAGAGTCTTGTAGAGTGTTAGTTTTGTTCGTCGAGAGAGGACTTTACTTAATTAAAAGTAGCACTTGTTGGCTAGAGAGATTCTATGTTGGATTTCCAGGCTGACATTGTTATAAATGAAGTCTTTTACAACGCCGACTGTTTGTTTGAAGACAGGTACTTCGTTTTGTTCTTGTTCACCACCAGACCCATTCGCTTTGCCTCTTTACTCTTAATCCTAATTTATTTCAAATTAACGATTTTCTATTCTGCGAATAGAACCTGTCATGTTATACATATTTGTAAATGATAACATAAGCTACAAGATCAGTGGATGGTTTTATCCCACAACTCCTAAAGATAAGGTTAATTTAGCCTTAGATGTCAAACTCGATTTCTAATTTTTTCTTCTGTTCTGTCAGATGCCAGGTTATCATTTAATTAGTCATTATACGATTTTGCCAACTTCAAAGACCTGCTACTCTATATTAATTGGGATAATGTATTTGCAGACCCATCTAACAATTTTTCCACCTCTAAGTCCATTTTGTCTAAACTCTGCTTGGATAACATTCCGCTCAGAAAGACAGAAGACCTTATAAATTCTAAGGGTATTTTTGAAAAAGCTTGAAAATCTTAAGAATAATTATTTCAGGAAATTAGAATCTACTGAGAAAACCATCTGTATTTTGTTAAATATACTTATACTTGTAGTATAAATAAACGTTAAAAGATTTCAACTATTTAAATAAATTTCTCTATAATAACTATATTCATAACATGGAGTTGAACATTAAATCAAATCCGAAAACCTTCTCGAATTACATAAAATCTAGAAGGAGTAGTGCATTTTTTTAGATAACAATCAACCACGAAGCTCAAGTGCAGCGGCTAATTTATTTGCTGAATTTTTTAAATATAATTTTGTTGATGAAGAACTTGATCATCCGTGTTACTTTTCCTCTGACCTAGATTACTCCTTGAAGTTTGGAGCTCTATGTCTTTCTCCTGCGGATATTAGTAATGTTTTACTTAAACCATTCTCTCAAAGTGATGCTCATGGACGTTCAGCAGTATTCCCTGAAACTAATTATCAATAAATTTTTATTATTGGGGAGTTCTCCTTCATTACGCTTTTCTTTAAGAGTGGGAAAAAAGTACGTTCGAAATTATAAACCTATTTTAAAGCTATCGACTATCTCCAAAATTTTTGACCCCCCGGTTAATTCAGAATACAGGGATTCTTCTCAATATGCAGTGGCATATTCACAACGCAATAACGTTTCAATTTTAGTTTGTAAATGATTTTGCTGTGACTGCATGATTTTGGAGTGATTTTACAGTTTTTGTGTACAAGAAATAGCGGTGGCCCTCAAAACTAAGGAAATTTGTGTTGACGAGAGAAAAATTATCCTGAAACTTAGAAATGAAGGGAAATTTTTCCGCGAAATTGGGCAAATCTTAGGAAGAAATTGCTCCGCTCCTCTGTGCAGTATATCGCGCAAACATACAATACAACTGGTTCAATTGTGTCAAATCCACGTTCTGATCGATTTAACAAGCTGACCGTACGTGAGAAACGAACTATATTGCAATCAGTGAAAAATAATCCTCCAATTACGGTTTCTCAAATATATAAAAAAATTTCAAATTCCTTTGGCAAGCATGTGCTCGACGATACTGTACGTAAGATACCTTTTTTAAGTATGTACAGTTAGTAACATAAATAAGTATTCAGGAGCCTGATTTATGGATTTGTTTGACGCTAACGCTTTCCTTAATATGTAATCAAAATATTTTATACATGATAATTGTGTACTGGGATAAGCTTTCATATGCGCCTTAATTTAACTGTAAATTTTAGGTACCGTTATCCACGCTTTGCTTTGTCTTTGATGCCAGCGAAATTTATGTCACAAAAGTTGGTATACAGCAAACGATTGTTCAGTTAGCATAACATTTATTTTTACGTATTGATTAAAAAAGCTGTTAAGAGGAAATAGTTAAAGTGAGTATAAAAATTTAGGGAAGTACGTTTCGTATTAATTTTTCCGACATTTTTAGTAATGGCATCCGATTAGAAATAAGGAACAACTGAAAAACGTCCTTCAAGAGGAATGGAATAAAATACCACCAGCTGTAACTGAAAACTTTGGTGAAATCAATGCCATCACGACTTAAAGCGATTGTAAAGTCTAATGATCTACCAAATACTAGGATTTGATTTTAATTATGTTTTTGATTTCACAAATTAATAATATGATGACTTATAGTATACTTACTTTTGAGACATGAATTTTTATAAAGTTTAATATAAAAAGCTATAATTTTGCTCCTTTTTAAAATTTTGTCATTATTTGGATTAAATATAATTTTTGTATTTCATTCATGTAAATAAAACACAATTTTGTTATAACTTAGGTTGTTTGAAGGAATCGATTGGGGGAAAATTGGAAACGTATCCGGTGTATACTTACTTCTGTTACTAACTGTATGTGTATCGCGGACGTGTAGCTTGTAGAAAATCGTACATACCCGAAATCAACAGAAAAAAAAGAATGGATTTTGCAAACGAATATGTCAACAAGCCTACAGAATTTAGGGAACGTGTTTTTTTTCGAACATTTTTAGTAATGGCATCCGATTAGAAATAAGGAACAACTGAAAAACGTCCTTCAAGAGGAATGGAATAAAATACCACCAGCTGTAACTGAAAACTTTGGTGAAATCAATGCCATCACGACTTAAAGCGATTGTAAAGTCTAATGATCTACCAAATACTAGGATTTGATTTTAATTATGTTTTTGATTTCACAAATTAATAATATGATGACTTATAGTATACTTACTTTTGAGACATGAATTTTTATAAAGTTTAATATAAAAAGCTATAATTTTGCTCCTTTTTAAAATTTTGTCATTATTTGGATTAAATATAATTTTTGTATTTCATTCATGTAAATAAAACACAATTTTGTTATAACTTAGGTTGTTTGAAGGAATCGATTGGGGGAAAATTGGAAACGTATCCGGTGTATACTTACTTCTGTTACTAACTGTATGTGTATCGCGGACGTGTAGCTTGTAGAAAATCGTACATACCCGAAATCAATAGAAAAAAAAGAATGGATTTTGCAAACGAATATGTCAACAAGCCTACAGAATTTAGGGAACGTGTTTTTTTTCGAACATTTTTAGTAATGGCATCCGATTAGAAATAAGGAACAACTGAAAAACGTCCTTCAAGAGGAATGGAATAAAATACCACCAGCTGTAACTGAAAACTTTGGTGAAATCAATGCCATCACGACTTAAAGCGATTGTAAAGTCTAATGATCTACCAAATACTAGGATTTGATTTTAATTATGTTTTTGATTTCACAAATTAATAATATGATGACTTATAGTATACTTACTTTTGAGACATGAATTTTTATAAAGTTTAATATAAAAAGCTATAATTTTGCTCCTTTTTAAAATTTTGTCATTATTTGGATTAAATATAATTTTTGTATTTCATTCATGTAAATAAAACACAATTTTGTTATAACTTAGGTTGTTTGAAGGAATCGATTGGGGGAAAATTGGAAACGTATCCGGTGTATACTTACTTCTGTTACTAACTGTATGTGTATCGCGGACGTGTAGCTTGTAGAAAATCGTACATACCCGAAATCAACAGAAAAAAAAGAATGGATTTTGCAAACGAATATGTCAACAAGCCTACAGAATTTAGGGAACGTGTTTTTTTTCGAATGAAAGCAAGTATATGGCCGCACAAAGATTTGTCAAAATTGTTTTTATAGAGTCCACAAAGGATAAGTTTTCTTATTTAAATATTTTAAAGAGTAGCATGATGCAAAGTGTTCAACAGTGGGAGCTTGGTGATGATTTGTGGTTTCAGAATGATAATGATCCCGAGCATTCGGTATATTTGTGTAATATTAAGCTCTGGTTGCTGCATGATACAAATCACCAATTGACAATTCGACTTGCGGAGGTCCTCAAGGGGACCTCATATTTTTAATTATGAATACTTTAACCGTATATTGCTATGTACGAATACTTCTTCTGCTTCGCTGAAGTGAAGTTTTTCATTTTGTGAAATTTAATTTTTACAGATGTACTTAGGAAAAAATTTAGAGAAATTGTAGAAAAATTACTGACGTAACATTTCTGATAAAAGTTTAAATGGTTTTCGTTTTTTGTACAATGGATTTCCTAATATGTTGCTTTCATTTCTTTGTGTACAGATACTTTTTCTGGCATGTGTATATTAGGAAAACTGCAAATATTAAAGAACACCACCAAAAGACGTCTTACTCAAGTGACATGAACACTTAAACACTTTTCTTAATACCAAAAAATATAAGCTATCATGGTTTTGCCATCTTATAAGTTTATATTTTTTGAAATAAGGTTTTATTTTTTAATTTAAAACCACTAATAAGCAGTACTTTTATAGGAGGTATACTCGGAATTTTGAGCTGATTGTAAGAAATAACCCGAAAAATTTCTGACGCTACATAAAATCTAAAAGAAAGTCATTAATTATACTTACTTATAAGAAATTCTACCCGACTTTGATAGAAGATGCAGCCGATTTATTTATCGGTTTCTTTTCATGTATGATGACATTATTGAAGGGATAATAAATGTTACAATCTCATGCAGAAAGATGATTCAATTTACACGGATTTGTCTAAAGCCTTTAATTAGATTTCACAAAAAACTCTTACTACTAAGCTAGCTTTGAGTTCGTTTATTTCTACTTTCTTACTAACTGTTTAAGCAAATTTAAGGATTTGGGTGAATTTCGACAATAATGTCACCACTGACAGATCAGGATAATCAACTTTATTGAGATCACTCTACCTACTGTCTTTTCATTTACATAAAATGAGCTCATATCCAGACAAAAGAATGAGCTGTGTGAAAAATAGCATGTACAATGAATAGTAAACAAATAATGTAAACTTAATCTAGAGAGATGTCAAATATATAGAATTAGTGATGACAATAAGTTTACCTTTGCTATCCATTTTAGGTATTCTTTAAACATTTGACTTGATGGTAAAAAAATGTCTTCAAGTGGGATTTGATAATTTTTACTTAAATTGAAATATTCTCTTGTCAGTTAGTCCCACATACTCACCTGAATGACTACGGCTTTTCCCGTCCAAGACCGTCAGTAAACTAACCCTATGAATGCTAGTGCAGTGAATTTTACCCTTCGTTTCCCTTCACTAGAATAACCCTATAGAGCTAAGCGAGGGAGAGCGTGGTAGTGGAATAGCATGTATAGTAAACAATACTTTGCAATATCGTCTTATCCATGAAGACATCGAGCGCAGGGACAACACCTAAGAATTTCAATGTATTGCTGTTCAGTCAGGCGATGTCCAGCTCAAAATAATTAGTTGATGCAGGATCATATTGTCAGATCAGATAGACGACAAACGACGACGCCTCTTCCAGTAAATGCAGCAGCTCGCCTGACCTAACGATTGCTAATGCTGGTTGTGTAGCATCATGGCTACATATGCTATCTCTTGCATCAGTACATTTGCCCATTATGACCTTGATCTAGAAACCCACCGATTTTGTTTTCGCGATTCACCGCTTCTATTGGGTTGGGGAATAAGTTCATTGCGTTTTTATATTTTCTTTTACTTTACAACGATTTATTTGCTGTTGGGCGAAGCGTAAATAGAGAAGGTGTCAAAAGCGAATCTACAGCACGGAACTGGTTTGCAAAGTTCAAAAATGGCTACATGTACAAACCATACTCCTTCACGACAACGTCAGGCATTTCGTCGTATTCCCCAGATCTTGCACCGGCCGATTACCAACTATTTCGCTCTCTGTCAAACCATATGAAGGGCGTTACCTTCGATAACAAAGAGGTCCTTAAAAATTGGTTCAACAACTTTGACACCAAATTTTTGGCGGAACGGCATCAACAAATTGGTCAAGAGGTGGGAAGAGATTGTAAACAGCAACGCGAATACATAATTGGTTAACTTATTGATACTTCTGCTCAAATATGAACGAGACTGATTTAATAAAACACAAACGGTTAATTATTGTTCAATTTTTATTTTATCTCCTTCAAAGTAATCACCATTGGAGGCGATACACATATGCCAACGTTTTTTCCAATCATCATAGCATTTCTGGAATTCCGATTTCGGTATGGATTTCAGTTCCTTCTTCGAATTCTCTTTTATGACTTCAATTGTCTCAAAATGTTTTCCACGGAGCGGCAACTTGAGCTTGGGAAACAGGAAAAAGTCACATGGAGCCATATCAGGCGAATGCGGTGCTTGCGGACCGATATTAACATTATTTTTGTTCAAATAATCGCGAACAAGACGTGATGTGTGAGCTGGTGCATTATCGTGATGCAAGAACCATGACTTGTTGCCCCACAATTCCTTCCTGTTAAGACGAATGTTCTCGCGCAAACGCTTTAAAACGTCTAAATAATATTCAGCGTTAACCGATCGGCCTTGCGGAAGGAACTCCGAGTGCACCACACCTTCGTAATCGAAAAAAACAGTCAGCATAACCTTAATTTTTGAGCGACTTTGGCGTGGTTTTTTGCGTTGATGTACGGCCCTCTTTGAACGATTTGTACCACTGGAAAATACGTGCACGCGATAGAGCAGAGTCCCCGTAGGTTGTCTTCAACATTTTTAAGGCGTCTGAAGCCGAAATTTTGTTGGAATAACAAAATTTCTAACAAATTCTTTGTTCAACTTGAATTTCCATCGTTAAATTCGAAAAACACACTCGAGCTTGACTTGTTTACAGTAGCGTAGAAAACAAACTATGTGACATATCACGCTGAAATTTGCCATGTAAGCTTATAACAGTCCTACCATCCAACAAAAAATTTATTTTTGCCATATGTCATCCGCGGACCATTTTATTGATAAAGTCTCGTTCATATTTGAGCAGAAGTATAATTATTGTTTCTTGTTTAAAGTTAAAAAGTTCTTCTGTAAAAAAGCTGTGAACTTATTCCCCGACCTAATATATAATATTAACTTTAACAAAGCTGATTGGGTCAGAATTCATTGAGAAAATCGACCCTGTTCTTTCCAGTCCCACAGATGTGCACGTTGGCGGAAGTATAAGGTGACTTTTGCTACGGCGGGGGGGTGTAAACCTACTGGACGATTGAAACACAACCGTCCAAATTTCCCATTAGGGGCGGCTGTTTTACCAAACGAGCGTGACCATCTACCCTAGGTCTATCCCGAGGATCCTCAAACAAAGGATCTGAATTTGGAGATTCGGCAACTGGAATCTCACATACCCATGGGTTGAACACCTAAAGTAATGCAACTTCATTAGCATTAAGGCCATTGTGCAACCTAAGGAAGCAGAGTACAATCACGTTCGGTGTTTCGTCGGTGCGGAACACATGGGCGAGCCTTTTCAGCCGAACTCATTCACACATCAACCTGGTTTCCATACACAGGCACAGTGCACAGCACCACAGCAGCACTTACCGCCATAAACACGCGGACCGAAATCGCCCCTGCGAGAGAAGGGTCCTAGTAGCGTTGCATCTATTCATACTACTAGTTGATATTGAACAATCCACTCTCCCACAGAGATTGTGTAGTCGACACTCGTCAGTAACGTTTTTGAGACCAAAATTCAAAACTGGAAAATAAAGCAAGGGTTTCCGAGGGTGGTGTCCTGCCTCCCTTGCTTTTCCGCTCCTATATTTCAAAAGTTCCTCGATAATCAAAGGGAGTTTCATTGATCCCATACCCTGACCTTTGTTCAATATTACCGTCCGACAATGATATCGATTGCTCGTGTTGCAGCATTTTCGAGTTTTCACTGAAATGATTCTCCAACTTTCCCACACTAAATCCACGGGAGCCCTATTTACAACTTGGGCGAAGGATGTCAAATTATCACTGGAATTCGAATTCGATAATACACCAATACCAACCGTAAATATCACCAAGATATTGAGGGTCACTTTCGATAGTTTGCTGTTGTTCTCGCCGCCTACAATATACATGCAAACCACTGGACCTCCCAGAATAAAGACAAGCTATTAATGATATTCAGTGAGAGTCCCTTACCACCTTTATGAACACCTGCTCCCCGAATATCGTTATCGGAGTCCAATTTCCACCCATTGCAGGCGAAGCTTTTGAGTCACCTTGAAACCCGCATTACTGGCACAGTTAGGTTCCACATATTTCAGAAACTAAGCTACCACTTACCTAGTAAAATCTACGTATGACCGGCACGTGAAAACAACACACGTTCGCCCCTAAACCCACTCATCTATCACATCTCTCCTCTAGACCTATCCCGTCAAAACAGCGTATTTCTTAGACGTACCGTTAGATGATATAGACCACAACGACCAATAAGTTCACTGTGCTTAATAGGATTTTGTAAACTGCTACAACTAGAGTAACAACTTGAATTAATGCAATTAATAATAATAAACTAGATCATTACAGCTAAATTTATACAATTTTTTAATAATAATAAAATATTGCATTTTATTAAATTTTTTAGGTATAATTACATGTGTAGAAGTCCATTTTGAGTCTGCAGAGAGTGGCTTTTTTTTTAAACATTCACGACAGCCGCCAATTGCTCCAGAAATATCCATTCAAACCTCGTCTGTCAATCCAACTAAAACAAGGGCAACATATGATTCTGTCTTGTCAGTTGATCGTTTCACGGTTGTTCAAACAACCCAGCCTGTATCCATTAGAGCTAGCTACGGCCCATTTTCAACAAAACAAACTGTTCCAGCACGTTACATTGTTCCGGATGTGCTGGAGAATCAAAACAATAATCTCAATGTAAGTATATAAAAATTTGCTTGTTTCAGTAGCTTAAAATTTCGATAACACATTTAATATTTTGTTGTTGTATTGAACTTTTTTAACCATAACAAAACCAATCAGTTCATTTGGAGTATTTTCGTGGCCGAATTCTCTGGCGAGGATTATAATTACCTAACTAATTAAAAATTGTGAATAGAGCTATTCTTATTGAACTCAATGAGATACTTGAGACAACCCCTACTCTAATACTTAACGTTCGGGAGTCCTTTTGGTAGTTAAGAAAGAAAGAGGGACGTATACTTAAACAAAAATAGGCGAGTGCGAAGAGTTTGAAATGTCGACCGTTCGAAAAACGCCTAAAGATTCTATAACTAAGTTCGACGACTTAAGAAGAACGATGACACCGTTTTGACTAATATCCATGTTTCAAAGTTGAAACGCACACATCTCCACACTCATGAAGGATGGCAGCAACGAAAATCACACAGATATATACAAATACAGGGTGGGCCATATAGCGTTTGCTTTTTGAACCACCTATTTTTTTGAGAATGGTAACACAAATGACATGTCAAATGTGTTCATAATTTACTTAAAAGTTTGACATTTATGAAATGGGACGCTATACGCTTGAACAAAATTGGGAAATATTGAAAACCTATTTCCAAAGTGGTGAGTCTTCTTCTTCTTTTCTGATTTTCACATCGGTGGCTACGTCAATAAGCAAAATTGTCGGATTTGGGGCTCAGAAAATCCACACGTTACTGTAGAGGAGCAAATGCATCCACTGTCACTGTCACTGTTCAGTGCGGTTTTTGGTCTGGCGGCATTATCGGGCCATTTTTTTCGAAAATAAGCGAGGAGCCGCGGTTACAGTAAATGGCGAGCGTTACCGTGACATGCTCAACGAGTTGTTTCCAAAAATTGAAGAGGATGACATGGACGACATTTGGTTTCAACAGGACGGTGCAACGTGTCACACTGCCAAAGTTACACTCGAACTTTTTGCTACCGTTTTTGAAAACCGAATAATCAGCCAAAATTCCGATATCAATTGGCCGCCTCGAAGCTGTGATTTAAGCCCGTTGGACTATTTTTTGTGGGGAACCGTTAAGGACAAATGCTATGCGAACCACCCAGAGACGATTGATGCTTTAAAACACGAAATCGAAGTTGCCATTCATGAATTTGGAGCCCATACTGTCAGTTCGGAGTTCTCGTAGAGAGCTTTGATGAGGCGGATTATCTTGGCGGGAACTCCCTTTCTACTTAGTGCCAACCATATTGCGTCTCGTTTGATACTGTCGAACGCCTTCTTAAAGTCTATGTAGAAACACCGATTTTACCATTACCTGTAACATTGAACTGCTGCAGTTTGCTCTTTGTATAGTTTGCACTTCTTCTTCTTGATTGGTACCGCATCGAATACATATTTAGCTTCTGACATGGCAACCCTTAACTTGAACGCTCATATGTATATTGTACAATACAATTGAATAGTATAGAATAGAATACAAGTGAAGTAGTTTTCTAGAACTTCTACCGAGACACGTGCAAAGTGATTTAACCTAACAACTAATTTAACCTAATAAAATGAAGTACACATATCATTCACACATCAATCGTGTCTTTTATTTATCCGAGACGCCATATATCGATTCGCACGATATGACCGAGCCAACCTAGACGCTGGATCTTTATTCGCTGCACTATGTGTATGCCGTCGTAAAGCTCTTACAGCTCATTGTTCCATCGCCTGCGATACTCGCCGTCGCCAACGTGCAAAAGTCCAAAAATCTTCCGTAGAATCTTTCTCTCGAACATTCCAAGTGACACCTCAACCGATATTGTCATCCTGCAAGCCTCTGCATCGTACGATAGGATGGGCATGATGAAAGTCTTGTAAAATGTTATACATTTGTTCGTCGAGAGAGGACTTTACTACTCAATTGCCTATTTAGTCCAGGCTAACTACTAGCGGTGTATTGATGTAGTTTATGGAACTTTAATATGCTACTTTGCCAAATGCAAAAGTCGGGCATACTTCCCACGAATTTAGCACAAGACAAAATGATTACACAGTTTCGGAGAAGTATAAATAGTTATTTATCAGTATTAGTATTTCTGTATACCTATTTTGGTTTTCATGCTTACTTTTCTCAATTTTGCCACATCCAATTGTTGATTCAATTCCACACATTCCTTGTCGAGTAATTTGGATCGGATTGATGTGACGTCATTATTATCGACAATTTTCTCGATACGGGCTGATAAGTTGTGTTGTAAAGTAAAAACAAGATACTATTGTGAACGAGCTCCTGGAAAGTCCTTAGTGATACTATCTAAACGTCAAACTACTAGATACACAAATAAAACCAAAGTGCATCCGTTCTGACTTGTTTATTTTTCGCTGAATTAATAAGATTCATCAGAGAAGAGTGGGAAAAAATACCATTGGAATATGATATTCCGAAACTAATTAAATCAACTAAATAATTTCTTACCCCTTTCACATTCCATACCATTTGCAAAAAAACCGAAATGAATGAAATTCGCGGAAAATAACTGCATTTTTTGTTGTTTCATCAGTTATACAAAGATTTTTTTGACACTTATTAAATAGAATAAACATCTTTTTTGTTGTTGTTTTTGTAATGTGTGTGATTATTTAATAACTTAGACAATACTAAAGTAATAGTCTTAGACAAGTACAGTAATGGAATGTGTGTATAAATTTTTTGTTTGCTTTTTTATTTGTTGTTGGAATTCTCGATAAAAGCTAAAATTTTATATTTTTCTTTATTATGCAAAGATATTCTTGACAAACTGTATATAAAAAACTTACCTTGGAGTGCTTATAGGTTTAATTTTATTATATTTGGTTTAGAACACCACAGCAGCACTAATGGAGTTGCAACAGGCTAATATGCATTTGGATATATCTGCACATTTAATAAAATCGGCGATTTCTCGAGACTCACCAGTGTTGCGGGTTCTTTTCCATGCTGGCACAGATCCTGGTGGACACCTTCAAAGGCAACGAATATGCGTCCTGCTGCATATTTCACTGGGCACTCAAATTCCGTTGAAAGGTCGTTGTATGCCTGATGGCGAAGATAACGTCTGTGTTGCTGAGGTAAATATCTCCTATTTTTAATGTTATATATTACTGTATATATATATATTTACGTTATATATTTACAAATTTCACGAATATGCTAGTTTTACACATTTTTATTTATTTATTTAGTCTACTTACATTGTTATATTTATTATACATATAATATATTTATCAAAAACTGAACAAATCTGATGATTGAGTAAATTTCTAATCATGTTACGCAGCAATTTAAAATGAAATGATATACAGTAGGTTCTGTTTTTATGCGGTAGATACGTTCCGCAAGAAACAGCATAAAAAAAACAGCATAAAAAAAGCTACTAGTTCTATAGTAAAACTATAGATACGTTTCAAATGCTAAAACCGCATAAATCTGAAATAATGTAATAAAATCGCATAAAAAAGGGCACTAGTCCCATATTATAACTATAGATACGTTCCATAGACCGCATGAATCTGAAATAATTAAATAAAATCGCATAAACAAAATATTGTATTTTTGAAAATTATATCTTTATTTAAGAAACGTTAGAATCGAAAAACAAATTTACATCGTCAAAAATAGAATCAGACAATACCCACATGTTGCGCGTTCGTTTAGGATTTGGCGTAAAATCACTTTCGTCGCTTTAGGAAATGTACACGTCTGATCTAGATAGTTATGCAGGCGATTCCATACTTGTAGGGTTAGCATTTCTGATGTAATCTGTGATGAGTTTTTGCTTAGCTGGTTTAGAATCTTGTTTATATGTACAATTCCCGATAGGTCGACATGCATTTTGTAATTTAAAAAAAAACCGCACTATTTCAAAACCGCATAAAAAAAAAGCCGCATAAAAACAGAACCTACTGTATGTACTCGTATACATACATAATCTCAAATTTCGGGCGATAAATATTGTTTTAACTGACATTTTAATTTTTTAATAAAACAGTTGCACTATTGTAATGAAAGATCCTGCCACTCTGAATAAATACGAGTAGTTCAGAAGATATTTCTGACACCTACGATAGACAAGGCACAAACTAATATAATTGCAGCCACTTAACATACAAAGTTTGTGTAGATGACTACACATTTGCTCACATCTAAGCAGCTTTCAAGGCGTCTGTCGATGCCAGCTAGCGCCTAGATATCTTGCCACTTTCACTTTAAGTACCACTTTTAGATGTGGTGGCCACGATGATTTAGGGTTACGATTACAATTTACCGTTCGTAAGACTTTCCGGTAGGTATTTCTGTGGTCCTGATATCTCTAAAAATCCTATTTATGGTCCGATTAAGATCAAACTCGAAACATACAGTGACCGACAAAAGTCTACATACAGCCCCTATTTCCACTGGGTTGAAAGTTTGAAAAACTTTACTGAAAAATGTATTTACACAGTTTTATTTGAAAGCTTTTTCTAATCATTAAAAAAATAAATAATTGGCGCATCCACCCTTTTTTGGGTGTTTGGCCAAGCTCCTCCTCCTATTTGTGGTGTGCGTCTTGATGTTGTTACCCAAATGGAGGGACCTACAGTTTCAAGCCGACTCCGAACGGCAAATATTTTTATGAGGAGCTTTTTCATGGCAGAAATACACTTGGAGGTTTGCCATTGCCTGCCGAGGCGCGACCGCTACTAGGAAAAACTTTTTCTTAATTTTGGTGTTTCACCGAGATTCGAACCTACATTCTCTCTGTGAATTCCGAATGGTAGTCACGCACCAACCCATTCCACCACGGCGGCCATAGGTATATTAACATAAAATAGCAAAGCTATGGCAAAAAACCTAAAACCAACGTTGACAAAAGTCTACATACAGTACAAAAATATCTTACTCCAGTGTGAAAAACTTCACTTAACTCTAAGTAATATTGCTTCTTAGTATTTAGTTGGTCCACTATTATCATCACTTACAGCTTGAAGCCGTCGTGGCATCGAGGTGACTAAATTTGTTAACTCTTACTCCAGTGTGAAAAACTTCACTTAACTCTAAGTAATATTGCTTCTTAGTATTTAGTTGGTCCACTATTATCATCACTTACAGCTTGAAGCCGTCGTGGCATCGAGGTGACTAAATTTGTTAACTCTGCAGAAGTTATATTGTTTCAAGATTCTATTAGTCGTTCTTTGAGTACTGAAGTGCTTGAAATCGGATTTCTTCTAATTTTTCGATCTAAAATTTCCCAGACATGTTGAATAATATTCAAATCTGGGATTTGCTGTGATGTATTTAATTCCTTGGAGCATGGTTTAGCAGCCAATCCTTCACAATGTGTGCTGTGTGCTTTGGATCGTTATCCTGTTGACAGACCCAACCTGGACCAAGCGCCAAATCATCCACCGAAGATTTCAGATTGACTTCCAATAGTGATTTGAATTTATAACGATCCATATTACCTTCCCTAAATACTAATCTTCCAACACCAGATGCAGCAAAAGCTCCCCAAATTATTACATTGCCGGCACCGTGCTTCACTGTTAATACCAAATTCTTCGGACTCAGTGCAATATTTTTTTTCCTCCACACTTTTGCTCTTCCATCGCTACCGAATATATTAAACTTCGACTCATCTGTAAACAAAACTTTTTGCCAAAAATCCAACCCGTTTTCCCTGTGTGTTTCGGCGAACTCCAGACGAAGTTTACGGTTTTTTTCAGAAATAAGAGGTATTGTTCGTGGTGTTCTACTATGAAAGCCGATTTTGTTCAGAGTTCTTTCAATTGTTCTTGAATGAGCACACTTGTTGGATGAGCTTGCTATATCCTCGGCCGATTTCGGAGCAAAATCTTTTGGATTTTTGTCCACTTCTTTTAGAATCAAGCTGACGTCACTGCGAGATACGTAGTTTGCTCGGGTGGCCACTGCGCGGCTTAATTTCCGTGGAACCACTATTTTTAAAGTTTTTTACAATGGTCCGGACTGTTGCGCGACTTAAGTTTAAGATTTTTGAAATTTCGCCATATGGTTTTTTTTCTTTCCTGTGCTGAATAACTAAATTTCTAACGTCAACTGATATTTCTCTTCGAGGAACCATTGTAGATGCTTAAGTATTCAAATTGCAACTAAAATCAATATTAGCAAAGCAACAAACATAAGAAAAGGAAAGAAATAGATAAACGGTAGTTTACCGTTATCACAAGCTACGAAACCGATTCTGTATGTACACTTTTGTAAACGATGTTTTTGCGTTTTTTAGCATAACTATGTTGTTTTATGTTAAAGAATGGATTTGTTTTGTTAAGTCGATTAGAAAAATATTTCAAATGAAATTGCATAAACACATTTTTAAGCAAAGTGCTTGTACTTTGTAAGCAACGAAAGGGAGGGGTGTATATAGACTTCGGTCGGCCCCTGTATATTAGCTACACGAATACAAATACCATATTTTGACTTGATAGGTCGCGTTGGAGTTGACATACACATATTATTAAGATAGGTCTCCCACATTCATATCAAATGCAAATTTTTTTAAACTAATAATAACCGATATTCAATTGTATGTGGTTTCTATTTCATAGATTAATATAACAAAATTTTATAAAAAATAATTCAAGGATCTTTTAAAACTTAATCTAGTGACAATAGCAAAAAACGAAATATGTATGTTGTCATTAAAATATGTACGAAATAGACTCTGACAGACCAGAGTATTGTTTAAAAGTGCGCGGAAGCTTTTGCCGTGAGTAAACGCGAAAAAAGAAAGTCAGTAATGGATTTCAAACGTAATAATGTGATTGCATTATATTTGGCTGGAAAATCACAACCAGCGATTGTTCATGAGCTCGAGCACCTTAAAGTAAATAACGTCACATGAAATGGTTCAAAAAGTGAAGAAGCGGATTGAGTGAAATCCCTAACGAAGTGCCAATCAAATGTCGAAAGAATTGAAAATATCTGACCGTAGCATCCGCCGTATACTGAAAAATTATCACAAGACTTGACTTACAAGATCCAAAAGCGCTTGATCTCACACCAAACCGGCAACAAGTCAGACTTGAGAGAGCGAAGGAAATATTTCTCTTAGCCGAAAATGGTCAATTTCCGAACATTGTGTTTTCTAACGAGAAAATTTTTCAAATTGATTGAATTCGTAAACCTACAAAACGACAGGGTTTATTTGACCGACCATTCATACAAGAATTTGAGTCATCGATTGGCCACCAGGAGGTAGCAGGCACCATCTCACAAAGCTCGAGTTAACCAAGGCTAAAAAACAACGTTCCGAACTTCATAACGTCCACACAATGGCTCTCAAATTCACCAGACACAAATCCGATGGATCATTCTCTTTGAGTCATTTTGGAGAGCAAGGTCCGAACTAAAAGATTCACCAGTCTCGAGGCGCTGAAAAAATCCATTGTCCGGGAGTGGGCAAAAATACCTGCAAGTCACATTCGAGCAGCTTGCGATTCGATTTTGGACCGAATTGTGGGTTTATGGTTTCGTACGTGAAAACCAAAGCTCAATCATCTCAATGGAAGCTGCCGCATGGACCAAGACCGAAAAAAGCGCGCCAGGTTCCGTCGAATGTAAAAGTTTTGTTTACCGTTTTCTTCGATTACAGAGGTGTTGTGCATCAGGAGTTCTTGTCACAGGGTAAAACGGTCATTAATAAGGAATTTTACCTGCATGTTATGTGCAATTTGGCGAATCAATCCGCCAGAAATGCCCGGATTTGTGGAAGAACAGAAATTGGCTCTTGCATCACGATAACACCCCTGCTAACACATCGTTTTTTGTGCGTGACTTTTTGGCCAAAAACAACACACTAATGATGCCACAGCCACCGTATTCCCCAGATCTGGCCCCCTGTGAGTTTTCCTTATTCCCGAAACTGAAGAGGTCCATGAAAGGACGACGCTACGCTACGATTGACGAGATAAAAACGGCATCGAAGAAGAAGCTGAACAAGATAAAAAAATGATTTTGAAATTAATGAAATGCTTCGAAGATTGGAAAAAACGTTGGCACAAGTGCATAATATCTTATGGGGATTACTTTGAAGGGGACAAAATAGATATTAATGAATAAATAAATAATTTTTGAAAAAACACAAAATTCGCGATACTTTTTGAACACACCTCGTAAGTCTTTCCATCATGAAACGTTAATGAATACTGAAAAAAGAATGTATTTAGTTTAACAGTAGTCACGCGCGATCTGTTAAAAACCCATATTGGAAACAGTACCTCCAATATGATCACCCTTTACAAAGACTTTTTTAAATCACGAAACTTATTCCTGTGGAAAATAAAGAAATCATAAAAGCGATTTTCTTTAGTTGACATGAACTTCTTAAAGAACTTATTTCTCAAATTTTTATGATGCTTGAGTTCTTTCGCTTAAAATTGGTACTTGTTTAGAACACAAATCTACCACTGAAATCTTAAGCATCTTAAAGCACTCTGCAGCTTCAATATTGCCGAAGGACACTTTCCAATTAATTTCACTTAAAGCTCCATCTAGGATCTGAAAGTGACAGCTGGCAAAATTAAAGGAAGGATTTGAAAAAAAAAATCCAAATCTATGAGTAAAGGAATATGGTGTACCTTATTCGGCAATATTAAAGAAGCAGCCTGCGATACAACAAAACTAATGTGGTCGCTTATAAAAATCAAATCTAATAAACAATTCATACCATTAGTTAATCCATTAATGTGAATTAAACCCATGCTCAACAAATTGTCAATAAAATAAGATTCAGTAGATCTATTGATATTTAATGGCGTTAGATAGACTAAGGTTGTTCAATAAGTTTTGCGGTTTTTTTTTTGTTAAAACAATAAATTGTAAATACTAGACTAGCTGAAAGAAAAATTCGTGAAAAAGACCTAGTTTGCAAAAGAAAAAATTCTTTTTCATCAGGGCAATGCACCGATTACAGCAAACTGCAATCATCACACAGTCCCCTCTGCTATATCTATATTAGTTTTAACAGCATATTTGTCTTTACGGAAAATTACTTAAAGGTTCGGAGCGAGGAACTCTTCATTTAAAAAGGAGTCTCAGGAGTCTCATAACAAAAAAGTCATATGCACCTCGTCGGACTTATTTCTTAATCCGGAAATCTTTTATATACTAAATTTGTATGTGCTTATTAGGACTTGAACGAGCGACTATTTCTGAGGATTATTTTTTAGCTTGTGTAAAAAATAAAACGGACGAATAGAGTTTTCAGGATTTTTTTTTTTACAATAAAAAAATTAAAAACGATACTTAAATTTTTTAGGCTTTTTATTTAACTTCTTTTACACACAGAAATGAAAAAAAAAATTGTTTTTATTTTTAATTATTTTCAAAATGGAGCTGAAGTTGATCCTCCCGAAAAATTGGACCTGAACGGTGTTGTCCATTTTGGCTCTTCTATTTATCTGAAACACAAAAACCAAAAAAAATATGAATCGGTATGATTGTATCTATGTATTAGGGTGTCCGTTATTTACCAATTTGATTATTTTTCTTGCGACGCCCCCTAAATTTTTAGTTTTCCGTCTAAGGAAAATTATCAGATCAAAATCAGCTCTCAATATTCAGAATAAACCTTGCCGCAAACACGATATATTTCCCATTTAAATAACATGGGATTTTGTTACTTTTTGGAATAAACATTTTTTTTCTCTAGTACGCTAATTTACAGCTATGAAAAACGCATATTCTGATGGCAATTTTAACTCTCTACAAAAAAGATCTCATATAATTTTTCGATAAATTGACTCCTTTAAAAGTTAATCGAAGTTAAAGTTGAACTGTGTGTAAATTTCAGACTTTTTCACTTTTGCAGCAAAATTATTATTGTGGTGCTGTGAGTTGCTTCAAAACGTAAACAGACTCAATATGAGCGACAAAATTTTTGTGTGGCACGAACAAATAATACAGCTATCCAATGAGCGCGAGTGACTAAATATGTTTCGGCCTACTCCGCATATCAGCAGAAGTAGGATGGCATTGTACCCTGATTGCTAAACACCGTTTCCTGATATAAGCGTTCCTTCGGATCCTTAATCGATCAGAACGTGCACTATAACTGATCGATTTGCGATTTCGATGCACATCACTACCGAAACAGTGGCAAATAGTATGTACCTCGACCGAGCACCGAACTGTGTCGAATTCGTCGCTAGAGTAGCAGAGCCTTGGTGAAGCTTCATGAATTGAAAATTGCTGGAGTGGAAGGTCTCAGTTTTTTTTTTCTGTGATGGAATTCAAACGTAATCAGTCACCTCAAAGTGAATAATATTTTTGTGTGTCGCACTATAAAACGTTACAATGATATTGGTAGCATTGCAAAACGCTATAGAGGTGAACCAAAACAAACCGCAAAAACGCCAGAAATGGTTCGGAAAGTGAAGGCTCGACTTGAACGAAATCCACGACGAAGTGGAAGAAAAATGGCCAAAGAACTGAAAATATCGCAAGACAGCATTCGACGCATATTGAAAAATGAGCTCACGGTCAAGGCTTACAAGTTCCAAAAAGCGTACGATCTTTCACCCCAGCAACAAAAAGTTCGGTGCGAAAGAGCAAAGGAGTTGTTGCGCTTGCACGAACGTGGCGAATTTCCTAACATTGTGTTTTCTGATGAAAAAAAATTCCCAATTGAGCGATTCATAAACACTAAAAACGATCGTATTTACTTGACCGAACGCTCATACGAGAATTTGAGCCTACGTATGGCCACTCGGAGCAATTTCCCATCGCAATTAATGGTTTGGGCCGCAGTGACCGCTGATGGACGCTCTCCAATCGTTTTTATCTAGCCTGGTGTCCAACTGAATGCGGCTTATTATCGGGAAAATGTTATAGAAGCTGCTTTAGAGCCGTGGACACGTAAACATTTCGGTCATAGACCATGGACGTTCCAACAGGACTCGGCACCGTCTCATAAAGCTCGTGTGAACCAAGAATGGTTAAAAAATTATGTTCCACACTTCATTTCGTCCACACAATGGCTTTCGAATTCGCCAGACGCAAATCCGATGGGCTATTCCATCTGGTCCATTTTGGAGAGCAAGGTGAGGACTAAAAAATTTGCCAGTATGGATGCGTTGAAAAATGCGAGTATACGAGAATGGGCCAAAATACCTCAAGATCACATTGAAGGCTATAGTCAAGGCAAAAGGTGGTCATATCGAGCTAAAGTGAATATATGTAAAAATTGTAATCATTTTTGAACAATTTTGTCTTTGAAATCAATAAAAATTAATTTCACACAAAAAAGTTATGGTGTTTTGAATAGGTAACACTTCATATCGTTCACCCTGTATAAACCAGGCAGAACCAGAAGATATCTCACATTTATTCATTGACAGGCACACAACATAGCGATGAAAGTTCCGCACCTAACCTTATTCCCGCAGTAGAAGCACCAATAAACGTTTTTAAGAATCAAATTTGGCTCTTAAGTGGCGAAGAAATTAGTTATCAATTTAAGATTCCATTTCCCACATTTCATAGACATGTTCTTATTCAACATGACTACACTCACGAAAATCTTATTTCCATTTTCAAACGATACTTAAACCCTTCAGTAATAAATGGCATTTTTACATCGGAACCAATCATGGGAAAAATCCAAAAAATATACCCACTACATTTTTCTAAATTTAAAATACGTTTTACTCAGACTCAAGTAGAAAATTTGCCAGAGGAACATAAACAGGAAATAGAAATTTTAAAAGAACACAAACGTGCGCATAGAAATCCTCAAGAAAATAAGATTCAAATATTACAGAAATTTTACTTCCCAAAAATGAGTTCAAAAATAGAAAATATAATTAAACAATGTAAATTTTGTAAGGAAAGCAAATATGACCTACACCGCAATAAACCACAATTACTCGAAACATCCATTCCGCAATATCCTGAAGAAATAGTTCATATCAATATATACAATACGGAGAAAAGACTAGTTCTCACAGCTGTTGATAAATTTTCAAAATATGCTCAAGTTAAATTAATAGACTCCAAAGCAAGTGAAGACATTAGAGAACTATTAAGACAGATAATTTTCGCTTTTGGCGTACCCAAATTTAGTATATAACAAAAAAGCTTTGAATTCAGCATCCATATGTTTCATGCTAGAAAACTCCTCCTTACACAAGTACCGTCAGTGGATAGGTAGAGCGAAATTATGCGGTGTCTGAAAGCTGAAAAAATACATAGATCCCTTTCAGAACTTTTAGATAGATCTGTATATGAATACGACCAATAGAAGCATTCTTCGGAAGAAGAGTGTCCACAAACCCAGAGCAATACGAAAATTCACGGAAAGAAAACATAGAGGCAATTAAGAAAAAACAGGAAAAAGATTTAGAAGCGCATAATAAAAAAAGAACTCCTATGAAAACATATTCACCAGGTGATGATATTTACGTAAGAATTAATAAAAGATTAAGTTCAAAACTCACTGTTAGATATAAAAAGGAAATAGTAAGAGAAGACTTACTATAGTGACTTACAATAGTAAGAGAAGACAAATCAAGTATCGTTTCCACGACAGTCGGTTCTACGTTACCGAAACGACCCGGATTTATATCCGGCCAAGGACTGTCACTCCAGCAGCATGCCCCGTATGTAGGTAGGGGGAATGTTTATGCTGTTACAACAACAACAACAACAACAACAAATCAAGTATAGTTATTACTGAAAAAGGACGGATAGTACACTAAAGCAACATTAAGACATAAAAAAAATTATATTTTTCTTTTTAGATTACTTCTACCACTAGTCAGTGGCGAATTTAGGATACTTGACTATACTAACTCACAATTAGCGACTTTTAATGCAGAATGGATAAAAATTCAATCCGGAACTTATAGAATTATTCATACAATAGACATAAATGAATACCAAAGGACATTGGACAATCTTAACAATAGCATAAGACATACATTTGTGAACCACCGTAGAACCACGACAGTCGGTTCTACGTTACCGAAACGACCCGGACTTATATCCGGTCAAGGGCTGTCACTCCAGCAGCATTTACCGTATGTAAGTATGGGGAATGTTTATGCTGCTACAACAACAACAACATAAAATTATTGCTACCAATCCCCTACTCCCCTTCCTAAATAACGAAGTAACACAAATACAAAATTCCCTAAATAGATTAAAACCAAAGGTTAATAAAAGATCATTAAATGCTCTAGGATCTGCTTGGAAATGGCTGGCAGGAAGTCCAGACCATGAAGACTTTAAAATATTAGAAAATCATATTAATAATGCTCTTGAAAATAATGGCACACAAGTTATAAATAAGTTAATGAATGAAAGAATTAATAATATTACAGAGATTTCAAACAAAATATTTGCACTATTGAAAAATCATGTTAGCATTCAACATGATGTTGCTGTAAGTATAAGATATCAATTAGAATTAATAAACGAAGAAATTGTTAATATAAATTATGTAATTCATTGGGTCAAAGTTGGCATAGTAAACTCATATATTTTTTCTAATATTGAAATGAAAATAATGAAAGAAATTTTTGAAAAAGATTTAATTCCCTTTAGTAATGTTGAAGAATCTTTTGAATTTTCAAATGTGAAAATAGCTTCAAATAACTCAATAATTTTATATCTAATTGATAGCCCATTAACTGATGAAAATTTATGTGAATCTCTATCAATTAGAGCACATAAAAAGGGAAATAAAATATTTAAATTAAATTTTGAGAAAATTTTAGTATGTAAAGATAAAATTTTCGGCACGAAAAAAATGTAATGAAATTAAAATTTATACTAAAAAGAATATTTTTGACATCAGTAACTCCTCCTGTATTCCGCATTTACTCAAAAGCCCCTCTACCTACTTGCATTTTAATAAATAACCAGCACCAGACGTAAAACACGTTTTTTTGTTCAAACTAGTTTTATTCATCAACGTATTGTAATATCCATCAAGAATAACGCAATCATTCCACCGCCGCTCTAACATTTCAGAACCACATTTGCTTCAAAATAGGCCTCAGTTTCAGCGATAACCTTTTCGTTCGAGCGAAATTTCTTACCGGCGAGCATTTTCATGTAGTTTTTTCATCATTCACGATTTTATGTTGTTAAATTTTTTTGATATTTTCTGGTGTTACTGCCTTATTTCGAGGTCCACTGCATTGTGCACCATCGGTGGTTCTACGACCACGTTTGAAGTCGGCAAAACATCGTTTTATTGTCGTTTCTGATGGGGCGGCATTCATGTTACATGGCATTGATTTCCTAAAAATTCACTAACGCTGACGAGCGCTGAAACAGTCGGGATCGATATAAACCCACTGCTGATATGAATCCACCAACGAAGGAACAAATCACTCTTTATTGGAAGGAAATGTGGTCAACATCAACACCACATGACAACACAGCTCATTGGATATTAGAGGAAGAAAAGAGGCAAAAAGATCTACAACAACAAAACGACATAGAAAATCAACAGAACAACTAGCTACAATAATCAGTAAAAAACACATCCGTAAAACATACAATATTCAATATTTGTGCTATAAAAAGTTAACCACTGCACATCAGCACATAGCCAGAGCAATACAGGAAATAATTAATCAGCCGCAAAAACTGCCTCCTTTCTTTACTATAGGCAAAACCCAAAAAACACAGAAACCACCAATCCATCGAACTACAGACCCATGCCTACCCTATAAAAAAAACAACTTCCACAATTACTAACAAAATATATACATGTCTTTCATGCTACAACATTTTAACAAATGAACAGAAAGACTGCAAAAAAGACAATAGGGGGTGTAAAGAGCAATTAATAATAGACACAGTAGTAATGAAACAAACCAACAACGCAAATGCGCAATCTCCACACCTGCTAAATAGACAACCAAAAAGCATTCGATTCAGTATTCCATAGCTGAAGGGGTTACAAATATATAAAATACATCCAAATCTTATACACTTTTTAACAACTAAATGTTTAAATATTGTAGAAAACTAGTATAATCTTAAGAATAAGAAATACCTTATCTTAATAAGAAGAAATATCTAGAGGCATATTCCAGAGAGACTCTGTTAGCGCTCTATGGTTTTGTCTTAGCCTAAATCCCTTGTCTAACACACTTAATAACACAACATATGAATTTAATATTAAACACGAAAAAGCTACAGAACACAGAATAAAGTATTTATTATAAATGGATGACATTAAACTATATGCGTGAACACAGATTCAGTTAAAGAGCCTCCTTAAAATCACAGAGCAATTACTCACAGATTCGGAAATTAGTAAATGTAAAGAACCGCACGTGAAGAGAAGAAAATGAACGTTTCCACGACAGTCGGTTCTACGTTACCGGAACGACCCGGATTTATATCCGGCCAAGGACTGTCACTCCAGCAGCATTCCCGGTATGTAAATATGGGGAATGTTTATGATGCTACAACAACAAGAAGAAAATGAAACCCTTAAATATTTGGGTCTCCAACGAAACACTAAACTAGATCACTATTAAAAAATAACTTGCAACACAAATTGCAAAACGCTTCAAAAACGCAAAATCCTTAAAACATATTTGAATTCCAAAAATCTTACCAAAGCCTTAAATACACACATATAGTATGCTAAACCAATCGTCCTATAAAATATTCATTTCGGAACATACATTGGTCAAACACATAGAAAACAGATAACAAAATATATAAAGATACATCCAAAATCATGCATACAACGAATTACAATCCCAAGAACAGAAGGAGGAAGAGGCGTTATACACATTCACAACCTGCACAACAATCAAATAAATAATCTCAAACAAATTTTCTCAACTAAACCTTTATAACACAGATCATATATTATAATAACATGTACAACAATAGACGAAAAAAGCCATTTGGCACAGAAAGAGTTACACGGCAGATATTTACACATAATGCGGGACCAAAATATTGACCAGAAAAATAGCCACACCTAGCTAGAAAAGAAGAACTTTATTCTGAAACTGATGGGTTTGCGATAGCCATTCAGGATCAAGTTATCCTTACATAAAATTGTCAAAAATATATTTTGAAAGATCCCAACGTGTCAGATGATAAATGCCGCGATGCCAAATACACGCAAAAAAGATAGACCACTTAATCACAGGATGTCATATATAATACATACCGAATATACAAAAGAAGTAGCAAAAAAGATAGACCACTTAATCACAGGATGTCATATATTATATAATACATACCGAATATACAAAAGAAATAGCAAAGAAACTACAACTGTTAAAAAATCAGCAACTAAATATTTTACAAATACACACCATGCAACCTAAACGAATATGATATACGAGGTGTGTTAAAAAAAATCGCGAATTTTGAAGCTTCGCAGGTTACGTATATTCGAACTTTGATTTTTTTGTTTCGATATGTTGGTACTCATGTCTCTCACTCATGCCGACGAGTTCGACCATTTTGAATGTTCAGTTAATTGTTGACAGCTGCTTTGCTTGCTCGTGTTTTGGCTGGTCTTCGATTTTTAGCTATTCAACAAGTAGTCCAGTCAAAAGAGGATTTAACTTCGTAATTTTAGGAGTATGCGAGTTTATGGTTTTATTATGTAAAGCCCATCACTGTGAACTTAAGTTTGAGTTTTCGGGGTCGGGGGTTGTGTCCCGCGGCCGCCATCTTGGAAATAAGGGTGCAACTGGTTTTTTGCGATTATCTCGTGAATTTCGAAAGTTACGAAAATTTTGTAAAATACTTTTTTGTAGATAATAATATTATCTACAACTTTCATTCAAAACGTTTTATTGTAAAATTAATAATAAAAAAGTTATAAACAAAATTACGCGAAAAATTAAGGGATGCATTGTTTTAAAGCGTAATAACTTTTTTTTTATTGATTTTATGGAAAATATACATCAGAGCATTTTTATAGAGCATTCTTTTGTGAACATTTTTGTCTAAAAGTTTTTTCCGCTATCTTTATTTAGTCGTATGATTTTGAGCTGCTAAGCGGAGCAACCAATACATTAGCGAAGCGCGTACATGATTACACAGGCCGACAAAATTTAATCAACATTCAGACCCAGAAACCAGACTATATATTTCCAAAGGTTTATGATGCGCTAAATCCAAATCTGGCGTCAGAATTGCTCTATCAGCTCTGTTTTTCGAGATATCCTAACCTAAAAGTGCAAAAAACACCATTTTTGCCCATATTTGAGGTTATGTAGCCTTGCAGATGTTTTCTTTCACCAAAAGTAAAGGATGGCATCTTTAAATACAATCTTTCTTTTTTCAAATGGCGTTTTGTTTGCTCAAATACCATTTTTTTTCGCAGAGATATCGCATTTTGAAATTTTCATGTTTCGAAATTTTCCTACACCTGAAAATCGATTAAGATAACATAGACATGATATATTCGATTACTAATTTTCTTGAATTGAGTCTTATTTTTCTTAAAATTTTGTCTCACACCATAAGTGTCCTGACTCACCACATCCCTACACTATCTAACCTTTGGGTACCGAGTCACACACAGCCCTAACCCCTAGAAACCACCCCTATCATACCGCGAGCAGGCTTTCCCACAAACTCCAAATTTACATACTAGTAATCCATATATTTCAGGCCCTCAAACCCAAGAAAATTAGTAAGCGACTATATCATGTCTATGTTATCTTAAGGGGGGACTCTACTGTAAAAATCAAATTTTCATGGATTTTGTTTTCATACTTGTATTAATTTAATTAGTAAAAAAAAGTTTAGGGTTACATAAACACAGGTCTTGAGTGTACAAAAAAATTTTTTAAATTTATTTTCATTTCAAAATGGCAGCTGTACAGCCGCTTCCCCGAAACGCCTTTTGAAATCTGCCCACACTGTCGCGCATTTAAAAAAAATCTGAAATGAAAAAAACCAAATTTTTTTTATTATATATCATTATTTTTAGTTGTTAAGCCTATTACTTGCAAAAAAAAAAATTTTTTGTAAAATTTTTGAAGTTTTTTAAAAAATCGACATTTTTTTGTTGTCATTTTGTTATTAAAAAAGGGGTTATAAATAATAAATTTTTTCCCACCATAGCTTTAAAAACTAGTAAATATTGTTAAAAATATACTATCAAAGTTTGAGCTTGATATGTTAATTTTTCACGGAGCTGTGATGTGGGCAATTTTGAAAACGTGGTTTCGAGAAAAACACGCTTAAACAATTGATCAAGCGCATATGACCGTAAAGCGCTCGAGCGCTCAGTTTATAGCTGCTTTGCTAAAACTTTTATAACTTGAAAACTATTCAAGATTTCTTTTTAAGATTTTCATGGAACATTCTGGAGTTGTTTCTGAGTATGTTTCAACAAAAAGTAAAAAATCGATTTTTTTTAAGTTTTACAGTAGAGTCCCCCCTTAATCGATTTTCAGGTGTAGGAAACATGAAAATTTCAAAATGCGATATCTCTGCGAAAAAAAATGATATTTGAGCAAACAAAACGCCATTTGAAAAAAGAAGGATTGTATTTAAAGATGCCATCCTTTAATTTTAGTGAAAGAAAACATCTGCAAGGCTACATAACCTCAAATATGGGCAAAAATGATGTTTTTTGCACTTTTAGGTTAGGATATCTCGAAAACCAGAGCTGATAGAGCAATTCTGAGGCCAGATTTGGATTCAGCGCATCATAAACCTTTGGAAATATATAGTCTGGTTTCTGGGTCTGAATGTTGGTTAAATTTTGTCGGCCTGTGTAATCATGTACGCGCTTCGCTAATGTATTGGTTGCTCCGCTTAGCAGCTCAAAATCATACGACTAAATAAAGATAGCGGAAAAAACTTTTAGACAAAAATGTTCACAAAAGAATGCTCTATAAAAATGCTCTGATGTATATTTTCCATAAAATCAATAAAAAAAAAGTTATTACGCTTTAAAACAATGCATCCCTTAATTTTTCGCGTAATTTTGTTTATAACTTTTTTATTATTAATTTTACAATAAAACGTTTTGAATGAAAGTTGTAGATAATATTATTATCTACAAAAAAGTATTTTTACAAAATTTTCGTAACTTTCGAAATTCACGAGATAATCGCAAAAAACCAGTTGCACCCTTATTTCCAAGATGGCAGCCGCGGGACACAACCCCCGACCCCGAAAACTCAAACTTAAGTTCACAGTGATGGGTTTTACATAATAAAACCATAAACTCGCATACTCCTAAAATTACGAAGTTGGCTATTTTTTTCGTCTCTTTTGACTGGACTAAAGATGGATCAAAGAACCTGTATCAAATTTTGTGTGAAAACGGAATTAAGTGCGCGGATGTTGACTGTGTCATACGGAGAAGCTACTTTGGACTAAAGCAACGTTTATCGGTGGTACACCAGCCGATTCGTTCATTACTTTTCAATCAAACCGTGTATGTTTCTGGATTTTTATAAAATTTGCTGATGGTATTTCTATGCCGATTTACTCTAGCAGCGATTTCATAAATACTTTTGCCATTTTCGCTTAGCCCTTTAATCAGACCACGCTCTTCAATGGATAAATGTCCTCCACGTGGCATTCTACAGATTAACCCATCAATAATTCAATTATTCTTTGTTCAAAAGAAGTAATCTGTTTTACTTGAAGCCGCCTAGTACGATTTTTATGTCGTGTCGGGGGCCCATAGAAGGAATCTTTGGTCGCATCGTCCTTCTCTGCCGTCGGGGCGTGGGCGTAAATGAGCGAGATGTTAAAAAATCGCGCTTTGATGTGGATTATTGCGAGACGCTCGTCCACCGGAGTGAACGACAGTACTTGGTGACAAAGTCTCTCTCTCACAACAAATCTGACACGAAATTTGCGCTCCTTTACATGGCAGCTGCTTGAACCATATGCAGAAGAATCGTCCTGGCCACTCCCAAGTGAATGGCGGTCAGTAACTTTCCCCACTTGCGTGGACTTCTACATATGAAACCATCCTCAGTTATTAGTGGAAAATAACATCACGATCACCACGATCACGCTTACAGGGCAATATCCTTTTCATGAAATTTTCTATAACCGAATTGCAAAGTTCCTGCCCTATGTCCTCGATAGCCCCTCGAATTCTATCTTTGAGGTCTTGAATCGACCGTGGGCTGTTGACGTAAACCTTCTCTTTCACGTGGCCCCAAAGGAAAAGGTCACAAAGTGTTAAATCACAAGATCTCGGTGGTCAATTGTGATCATCTCTTCGAGAGATAACACGGTTATGGAAACTTTTCCCGTAAAAGAGCAATGTTTTCGTTGCTTGTGTGGCATGAAGCGCCAGTTGAAAATAAACGTTGTCCAGATCAATACCATCCAATTCCGGCCATAAAAAATCGTTAATCATCTCTCGATAGCGCAATCCATTCCAAAATAACACCTGTTATTGGAAAAGCCTTTATTTTGCATTTACCTTGACGTCAGGCTCGATGAAAACCATTGGAGAGTGTCCATCTACTGGCGAATGCTGCCACGTGGTGTCCAATCGATGACTCAAATTCGTATATGAATGGTCGGTCAAATAAACCCTATCGTTTTGCAGGTTTACGAATTGCTCAATTTGAAAATTTTTCTTGTCAGAAAACACAATGTTCGGAAATTGACCATTTTTGGCCAAGAGAAGTATTTCCTTCGCTCTCTAGTCGGACTTGTTGCTGCTATGGTGTGAGATCAAGCGCCTTTTGAGGCTTAACTTTCAGATAATTTTTCAGTATACGGCGGATGCTACGGTCAGATATTTTCAATTCTTTCGACATTTGATTGGCACTTCGTTAGGGATTTCACTCAATCCGCTTCTTCACTTTTTGAACCATTTCATGTGACGTTGCAGTCATTTGATGGCCACCTCCATGATGTTTCGCGATGGTACCAATATCATTGTAAGGAGTAATGGTGCGATACACAAAAGCTTTATTTATTTTAAGGTGCTCGAGCTCACGAACAATCGCTGGTTGTGGCAGCCAAATATAATGTAATCACACTATTACGTTTGAAATCCATTACTGATTTTCTTTTTTCGCGTTTACTCTCGGCAAAATGCTTCCGCGTGCTTATGGATAATACTCTGGACTGCCATTTAGCCAACTAACAGACAGCTGATGCCCGTGTATCAGTTGCGCGAGCGGTCTGAAATTGGTGACACTTCTTGTGCCGGACCCTGTGTATACATATATTTGTTAACATTTTTATTTATGAATATTTTGAAGTTTTATAATCCACAATTAGCGAAGCCGCGTAAAGTTTCCATTTTGGAATAATTAAATTAAGTGTTGAAGAACAACATTATTTTCTATATGGTATTAGCTATTTATATATTTGGTTGTATTAGCTTATTTGGACGGACTAATTGATTGGGTTTCTATCGAGTGATATTCAACATCAACTTTTATAATACGTTATTAATTTCTTGCTTAATTTAATTTCTTACTTTGATGGTTTTTCCGTGCACTTTGCCAAAAAAAATTCCCACATTGTGTGCTTTGGGTTTTTTTCCTACTTTCTGCGCGTACTATCCCCGGTGATCGTAAACGTTTTGTCGTGTCACTTTCTGCTGTAAAGTTATTTAGGAATCATATAATTTTGTATATTTTTACAATGTGTTAAGAAAATACGTGGATGTATGCTTTTTGCATACGAAAAACCATCTTACTCAAGCTGGTTGGGTTGTGAGGATTACTTTATGATAAACTTGCACTTTCAAATAACTGATAATGATTATTTTAATTATTTTGTATTTAATTTTAGGTTATCATTCCTTCAATATGGTGGCCAGGATATCAATCAATCAGGGGAAGCAGTAATACTTCACAGAAATTTCCACACAGAGTGATACAAGCATCATACAGCGTGTTTGAGCCTTCTCCTCGCAACTTTGAGCAATGTGAGCCCAAAGTCCAAATTCAACCCTTGACAACATTTGCTCATATCCCACTTGTTGCTGCTACGATGCCATTCAAAGAAATTCGCATTGATGATCAACTGACGTTTCTTTTGCCGCAAAATGCATTGTATCCTATGTCAAAAATTTATGTGCCAGTAATTTTTCGTCAAATTTATGGATCAGATATATCTGCATTTACTGTACGAGCTCGCGTAAAATCAGGTGTAAAGATTTTGGGTGCTACGACATCTACCGATTTATGGAGTATATCAATTGAAAAGGAAAATCCCAAGCATACCACAGCTCGAGTTACAGCGTTTAGAAAAGAATCAGAAGTGCCTGCTGAAATTAACAATGACATGAAAAATAGAAGTCTCGAGACCAGGTGATGAAATAATTTAAATTTTAGTAATCATTTTAAATTCATTCATATAAATAAAAGTACGCGTATGGAAACATATCTGTGTACTTTGATAAAATAATTTATGTAAGTCGACTTAGTCCTTTTTTTGTCATATCATAAATTGCTTGTTTTGCTCGAAATATTTCTTGAATTAATCATATCTAGCCGTAGCTCAAGTAACCATCTTAATAAAGGTTAAAAAAACATTAATTTTTAATACCATATGGTAAATCAATCAGAATTTATTGGCTTTAAAGCAAAACCTCTTGAAATCACACAGTTTTGTTTTTGTCAAAAGTTCGCATATATACAGTTCGATTCTAACAAACTGCATTTTAAGGGCTTACATACAATATGTATTATATGCAATATATTCAATAAAATGTATAGAAACCACCATTAGCTCTAATGGCTTCACAACTTCGAGTTATATTTTGTGTTAATTTCTACGCAGATTGTGGGTTGACATCAGGCGACTGTGAAGACTAATCCACCATTTCAATCCCATTTTGCTGTCTCCACTCTACACACCATCGGCTTCGATGCTTGGGATAGTTGTCTTCTTCTATTTTTTTAAGCAGTTTTATTAAACCTTTTGAACAATTCGACAAGGAATACACCCTGCTTTTATCAGCTGTGAGCCTAGACAGAAATCGATAAAATGTATCACGAATCCACGCTGCCAACTGAAGTTGTTGCGTAAAATGAAGCACTGCATCAAGGAGCTGTTCGCTAGTAGTGATGTAGTTATATTTGTCTAATTGCTCTGGCTGAATTTGAAAATATTTCCAGTAAGTGAAAGCTTTGACTAGCTTTGTTGCCCTTTATTTTTATTCTGTATCTTGCGATACTCTTATTACAAGATATACCAGTGCGTGATCTGAGCTCATGTTAAAATCTTCCGTAAATGGACTAACTGAATGTTGTTGTAGACGAAAAAATCTATTAAATCCGAAGTTTTCTTTGTATCTGGTTTACTAGTTAAAATTGAATTATTGCACGCTGCAGATCTTTATAGAATTTCCGTCCTTTTGTCGTAATGAGCCTTGAGCCCCATGCTATTTGCTTCGAGTTAAAGGCGCCACCAATTATAAAGCGACCTTGAAAACGATTTAAAAGGGCGGTCAATAAGTCTTCAGATTTCAGCTGTTATCTGGGTGGACTGTAGAGATCAATTAATGTTAGTGGCTGTTTTACAGTTTCAACGGTAACGAATGTTGCTTTCCTTTGTGCAACTTTTTTCATCTAATGAGAGCCCCATTTTTTATTAAAACAACTCTCCCATGCGCAATTTTCAGTGGTGTAGTTTTTAAAATTCAAGTACGTTTGTTTCGTAAAATGAGGTTTAACGATGAAGGCAATGTGGCTGTTTTCGGTATGAAGTACTACTTCCAGCTGTTCTTTGTGCTTGGATAAACCGTTTGCATTCCATAAAATAAGTTACAGACATTTACATAATCTAAAAACTGCATGTTTTGCTCCAGGCGAAAAAGACCTCTTCCTGTTTGTTTAATTTTGATAAGATCGATGCCTAGACACAGGATATTTGAAGTTAAATTTTGATGATTTTACAGGGTGGGCCATATAGCGTTTGGTTTTTGAACCACCTATTTTTTGTTGTTTTCATCAGTTATGCAAAGATTTTTTTGACACTTTTTAAATAGAGTAAACATCTTTTTTTGTCGTTGTTTTTGTAATGTGTGTATTTATTTAATAACTGTTGGCGCCTAATAGTCGTAGACAAGTACAGTAATGGAATGTGTGTATAATTTTTTTGTTTGTTTTTTTTATTTGTTGTTGCCTTCTGTTGCTGTTTGTCTTCTACTTCATTAAGTCCATACCATCCGTGGCCTGCTGCACTTCAGTTCGTCTTATAATATACCAAAGTGAACTTGCTTTGAATATTATTTTAACCTAGAACTTTCAAAGTGTCCAGCCCTCATCATTAGCAATTTTTATATTTTCCTTTTCGATAAAATATTAAAAAAAAATTTCTTTTACTGTGACTCGCTTTCCCCATAACCTGTAGAAATACGCAGAATAAAAGAACAACCGGTATCGATGAGAAAATTAGAAAGTGAGTTGATTGAACAGTTTTCTAATTCATAAGTAACGGAAAATTATATACCAACCTATATATTTATTTACTAAAGAGAAACATTCTTGAAAGGTATGAAAATAACTGTGAAAACGCAGATCGAAAAAATGGGAGAATAAGCTGATATAATAAACAGTAAGCGACTTAAACATTAGGACACCTAAAAAATAATAATCGAAAGTCCAATGTACGTAGCCCGCGAAATTTGAAACATTCATCTTACTTTTTGAACACACCTTTACGTTACGAATATACAGTACGTCAAAAATGAGTACAGCATCCCGGTGTTAGGTTATCCACCTGTTTCCTAAAGTAAAATATACAGTCTGTGCCAGAAGAAAATAACCGGTTTTTTCTTCTTGTAACTTCAAAATATATTTTGTTCTGCTTTTTGATGCGTAATAGTCCCACTCAAGGACTACGACGCCAGTGCTAACTCAGGTTAGTGTCCTTCGAAACTTTTCCGTAACGTAACGCGAAGCGTTTTGATGCGGTATTTTTATGCACGCATTCGAAAGGGTCAAAATTATCTTACTGTTACACTGTTAAACACCCGGTGAAAGTGAATGTTTGGGGTTGCTTCTCCGAGGGCGGTTTCGGATGTTTGGAACTCTTCACCCAAAATTTAAACGGTCGAAACAAAAATGGTCGAAATTTACAATCGAGGACTTTTGAAGTCGGTGAAAAAGATGTATCCAAGAAAAAACAATGATTGGGTCTTGCAAGAGGATAATGATCCAATAAACTCAAAGTCGACGCTGTGAGGCTTGGAAACATGAAAATGGCGTCACAGTAATGGAATGGCCTTCCCAGTCCCCAGACGCCAATCCCATTGAAAATGAATGGGGAATTATGAAAACGCACGTTCCCCTGCGTCGAATTCGCAAAATCTGGTCCTCTTTGTCGACGAGCTACGTAGGAAATTTGGTTCAAAGCATGCCGAGAAGATGCCAGGTTACTCAACAACGATGGAGACTGCACTACTTATTGAGTAATTGCGACTCGTAGTTTTATACATACTTTCATGTAAAAAAAAATTTTTTAACAGTTCCTTTTTTCTGACGCAGACTGTACATTGAAGCAACAAGATTTGAGTCCGTTTAAGCGGCACTCATCCTAAAAGAGCTGACAAATGCAGCCACTGGCATTTATGCTGTTAATATTTGTTTCAATGATAATGGTGCCGTGCTTTTGTGCCCGAAGTTTTGCGTTTTCATTATTTTTTTTATATTTTGCTCAAAAAATGCAAGTATCGTGAGATCATTCCTCATAATTTTTACATTTATCGTTTGAGTGATAGAATTGTTAGTTCAAATAAGAAGGATGGGTATAAAATCAATTGAATTTACACTTAATTCTAAAGTTTTAATTTGATTTAATTAGTTATTAAATACTATATTTCAATACGACATAAATTCTTACAAAAAGTTATCATGGGGAAGGAAGAAAAAACACGTGATGAAATCGCTCTGGTCCATGCGTGCAAGGTTATTGGAATGATTAACATACGAATTTCCATTAAACTGAATCGGTCGGACTCAGCAATAGATAAGATCATTAAAACTTAAGAAATAGTAAAACAAAAACCAGTAAAACAAGAAACCAAAAGTTCGGCATCAAGAACTGTAAGTGATTCAATCACTAGTGTGGAAACGTCACATGCAACAAAATTTAGCCTGTAGTAATCGACAAATTTGGAAAAAATAGAGTCAACCATTGTTTACGAAGTCACACAAACGTACAAGACTGTCGATACCTTCCCACGACAGTCGGTTCTACGATACCAGAACGGCTTGGACTTATATCCGGCCAAGAATTGTCACTTCAGCAGGATTCCCCGTATATGTATTGGGAATGTTTATCCTGCTACAACAACAAGAACAACTAGAATTTCCAAAACAGAATACCTATGTATCTCTGTCGTCCACCGATCTGTGAAAAAATGTGATGGTTTTGGATGAAACAATTCAACATCGATGGTCCTGATGCTGTTAATTACTACTGGTTTGGATAATTTGAAGCATTCCAAGCATTTGAAGGCTATTCTTTGATGGGGTGGGCTGGTTTCAGTTACTACAGTAGGACACCCAAGTGCAAAATTTCCGGGCGTGTAAACTCAGAATTTGACATATGTTTGTGACTTTATGGATGATCAAATTTCAGCAAGATAATGCTACCATACATGCTCATCTTGAAATTGGCTTCAGGAATAACAAGTATGAGAGTGGCCATCGCGATCCCCGAACTTAAATCCGATCGAGTATATGTGTGGAACCCTTTCTCGTCAAGTATACGCCAGAAGACGTAAATTGCAGACTGGAAAAGCGCTACGTAATGTCGTTATGGAATATTTTTACCTATTTCCTCTCTCAGAATTCTAAAATGTCGTTCTTTCGATGCTGAAACGGAGGGTGGACTGACTATTTAATTATGTTACACACATTTCTCGACCTTTCTCCGAATAATTTGTTTGTTTTAGAAAAAGTGCCTGTAATCGAATTTTGAATTTCGAAATTAGATTTGACTTTTGTATTGCGTTTAAATATATAACTTCATTTGGTTGTTTTCTAATATATATTGTTTCTCCCTGTCTCTTAGCTTCACAATCTTTGGTGGCCCATAGCTTCATCGACAATTCTCCTCCAATTCAGTCTCTCTCTTGCTTTATTTCTCCAATTCTGAACTTTCATCGCTTTTAAGTCTGCTTCTACGTCATCAAGCCATCTCTTTCTTGGTCGGCCTCTCTTTCTTCCTTCAATTGGACGCAAAGTAAACAACCTTTTTTGGATTCTTTCGTTGGGCATTCTTATGATGTGGCCAAAATCCATCTAATCCGCTGCGCTTTAATAAAACGTATAATATTATATTTTCGCCCCCAATAAAGTTTTCAATTTCGTTGTTATAACGGATACGATACGTGCCATTTTCAAGCCGAATAGGACCGTAGATTTTTCTCATTATGGATCTTTCCAATCGCAATAGCTGGTTTATATCATTAGCTTTCAGTGTCCAGATTTCAGCACCATAAGTAAGAACCAGACGTATCAAAGTTTTATACATCTTGATTTTCTGCATTCGTGATATAATCTTTGATCTGAACATTTTTATATTTACATATTACTTCTTAATAGCAGATTTAATTCTTTCATCTATTGCAATTGATGTGTCTTTACTCGCTGATAGAATGAATCCTAAGTATTTGAATTCATTTACACTTTCAAAAACAAAATCATCTATGGCTAGATATGATAGTTGGCATCCATATTACGTGCTGAGCGAAGCATAAACTTAGTATTTTCGGCGTTGACATTCAGTCCTATAATTTTTTCTTTTGTTTCTAGCAGCTTGAATATGCGAATTAGTTTGTTTTTGTTTTTTGCCATGATGAGAACGTCGTCAGCATAAGCACATATTTGAAAATCTTTGTCAAATATTGTTCCGGACAAGTTAGTTTCTTTTACAACTGTATGCAACATAAGGTTGAAAATCAGAGCGGACAATGCGTCTCTTTGTTTAACACCAGACAGGACCTGGAAGGGTTCACACATTTCGTCTTGTACTAGCACTTTGCTAGTAGTATTCTTCAACGTGCAAAGAACCAGTTCAATCAGTTTCAACAGAATGCCAAGTTTTTGGAAACAGTGTTTGATTTGTTTTCTGTCTAGACTATCAAACGCTTGATTAAAATCAATAAATAGGCAGAATAAATCAATGTTATGCTCGAAAATTTTTTAAAAAATTTGGTTGATCAATTGTTGATCGATTGTTTCTAACGCCACACTGGTATTCATCTATTATTTCATCAGCATAAACTTTGATACCCTCGTACACAATATTTGTGAACACTTTGTAACCAATGTTCTATAGCGATATTCCTCGATAATTTCGACATTCCGTCTTATTGCCCTTCTTATGTATTGGCACTATTACACTTGTTAGCCATTCATTTTGTATTTTATTATTTTCCCAAATGGTTTTTACAAGATAGTGTATTTGCTTGCGCAAGGCTTGCCCTCCATATTTTATGAGCTCCGTCTCCGTTTCATGGATTCCGTCTTCACCACCTGTTTTATTGGTTTTTAATTTATTTATTGCTGTGGTTACTTCAATTATGCTAGGTTCGTCATTCAATATTTCAGCTGTATGGATCTCCTCTCTTTCATTGTTATTATCATTATCATTTGTATTGAGGAGCTCGGTGAAATGCTGTTTTTTTGTTTTACAATAAATATTGTTACAGAATGTAAAACAATTAAGTGTTTTAGAATTTGTATTCAAACACTTAAGGAAAGGCAAGGTTCCTTTGATGAAATTTCGCGGAGTTTAAATTTAGTGCTTGTTATATCTTGACTTCCTGCCCTAATAAAAATATTGAAATATTTCAATATATAATGTAAATCTCTTTACAGCGCTCAAGAAATATTCTCTTGGCTTCTTGAACTTGGCGATGGTGCAACAGATATATTGGAAGGTGGAAAAATAGTTTGGTATGTTTCATATGTTTATAAACCAGAGAAATCGAAAAATCTGATCCCGGGAAGTACGCTCGGCGATGAATCTAAGAAGAGGGTAACAACAAAACTGGAAATCGACAAAGATGATATACAAGCAGTATTACCAATGGCGAAGGTATTAAAAATTTAAATAAATTCATTGTATTATAATATAGTCTTCTAACGAACACTATAATACTTCTAGATAACTTAGTCATCGTTTTAATTGAATTTAATTAATTACTTAAATAGGCTGATGTTAGGTTCAAACCACATTTTAGGAGGTTTTGTTACTTCAAAGCTTTTTTTCGACTTAAAATTTTTATTGTCAGCTAGTAGTATGCCACTGCCGAAATAAGAGAGTTACTTTACGTTTGAAAAATGAACTTATTTCCAAAACTTAAAGCTGTGTTGCACAAACTGTTCGTTTAATGAAGCAGTTTGGACCGAAATGAAATACTCATAGTGGGGCAGTGCACAGCACAAAAATGTCGTGTGGCTGGATTGGTGATGGAACAACTCCCAGAGCGCCTTTTGTATGCGAGGCAAACCGATGGGAATGTGGCTGCTGTTGAAGGCGAAAATGTTCAACCCAATCTAGGAACATTGATTTCAATAACTTAACATTTCACGCACCAACCTCATTTTGTACAAATATCTCGGATTATTTAGTTACATGATTGAGTTGACTCGGTAATGGAAGGCAATCAACTATTCACTTAGTATCGATTCAGAATTTGGAGATTATACCACCTCTAATTGGATGTCGCATTTGGCAAAAAAATTTCTAACGTAGTGCGTTTTCATCTCAGCTGATACCAACAGACACAGGATATCCGCATTTGATTGTGGAGAACCTAATGCGTCCGCCAAAAACGAAGTTTGTGTGGAGTGTCGGCATTTTGGGATCCTCTTTTGAAAGTCCCCATGGAAACGCCATTTCGGTCAATGGTCAGCCCTACCATACTGTCTGCATTGAAGTCGAAGATATGAACTTGAACGATCTTTAGTTTCAGCAGTAAGGGTTTCCAAACATTCGCTCGGCACGACTTTGCCCCCGGCCATCATTTGCGGTATTCGTTTCTCTCATATGAAAAAAATATATATAGGGTTTTCCGAACAGAGGTGTTATTTTGATATTCAAAGAAAAATGATGTTTAATATAAATGATCGGATGTTTATTTCATTATAAAGAGGAAGGTATGCTATTAATAGTGGAAAATAACATCAGGCAAATGACCACCATGACCTCGCTTACAGGACAATATCCTTTTTTCATTACCGAATTGCAAAGTGGCTGCCCTATGTCCTCGATAGCTTCACGAGTTCCATCTTTGAAGTCTTGAATCGACCCTGGGCTTTTAACGTACACCTTCTCTTTCACGTGGCTCCTCCTCGAGAGATAACACGGTCCGGAAACTTTTCCCGTAAAAGATCAATGGTTTCGTTGCTTGTGTGGCACGTATCGCCGTCTTGTTGAATATAAACGTTGCCCAGATCAAAACCATCCAATTCCGGCCATAAAAAATCATTAATCATCTCTCGATAGCGCAATCCATTCACCAATATCACCTGTTATTGGAAAACCCTTTATATTTTCTGGAGAACTTTAATCTTGAACAATTCAATTACGATTCTCTGTTAGATCACTAAGCGGACATTTTTGGTTTCCACCAACAGATCTTACGTACATATATATTAATCTTTGAAGATTTCGTATAAAATAAAAAAAAATTATAATTGTCGACCAAACATGCACATATCAAAATATACATTGTCGTTATTTATTTCTATAAAATCTAAATAATTTTTTCTTTGGCTTAGAACTGGGAATTAATTAATACTGCTGTACTAACTGGGCGTCAGGTAGCTCAAGCTATGAAAGTCTTCATCGTATCACAAGCTGGTAAAGTAGCTGATGTGACACTGCAAAGTTCCTGTTATGCTGAAGATGAAAGTGTTATCAAGGTAATAACTGTATAAAATGTTAATACAAGTATAAATGAAATATCATGTAATATTATTTTTTAAGTTTAATGTAAGCAAAAGTATAGGCTGGATTTTCCCCAATTTTTTTTTAAATCAAATGTTATTCCGATACTGAAAATATTTTGCGCTCCAAAAAGTAACAGAAACTCAGTTTCATGTTTCTGCGGCATAAAATGAATTGATTTACACTTCAGCAATGTTTAAAAAGAAAGTTAATTTCAACAGACAAGTTATTTCCAAAGTGGAAACAGTTCTAATTTTGAAAATAAATTTTTGTTGCGACAATCCACCTATCTCCTCTTGCTGGCGATAGTGTACGAATGAGCCCAAGAACATTAACTCGCCGCTCATTTCAGCAACTCAAAATTAACAGGCATAGCTTGAGTAGAATTTCTCTTAAATGTTACGACTTTCAAGTAGAAATTTTTGAGCTGTTTTATATGAGCGATTTTTCTCTAAATACCTATTTTCGGAACAATTCAATGAAAAATATCGAAATATGCATTTTTAAAAAGGCAACATAAGAAGCTCTAAAGCGATTTAAAATCGTGTAATATTCTATATATTCAGTTATTTTAAAAGCTTACCTCGAGAGATTTTTTTCTATATATAGGGTTGTTCAATAGGTGCGCTTCAACATTTTCCGATAGGAAGGGCGAACGACGCAATATTTTTTATTTTTCGCTTGTCATTTGTAAACTTCATTAGTATACATTTCATCATGGAACGCTACACACTTGAGCAACGATTGCAAGTCGTGCTAATTTTTTATGAAAATAATCGTTCTGTTGCTGCTACTTTAACACGTTCCCTGTCCCAATACCAAATACAAAATTGACCGACAAGTCCAACAGGGTTTTTTGAATAGTTTGTTTTTTTGTAGTCATAGGATGGCTTTAGTAATAATAATAATTAAAAAAAAAACGAATGTAGGGTATTTCTACCTGAAACACATATGGTCCATGAGCGTAGAGGGACATTTTTGCTTCTGCACGTTCATGAAACACATGTGGAACGTATCAGTGCTTATCAGGCGCATGTTTCCTGAACCATATGTGGCTCAGCGGACAGGGAACGTGTTAAGAGCATTACGGCCATTTTACGGTCCATTTAACAAGCCGTCCCGTTTTGGGGTTATGTGAAGTCATTGGTCTACAGTAACAAGCCGGCGACGATTTGTGAGCTCAGAGCCAATATTGAACGCTAAATTGCTGGAATTTCGGCCGATTTATGCAAAAGAGTGGTCGAAAATTGGGTTCAACGATTCGACTTCGTAAAACGTGCACGCGGTGGTCATGCAAAAGGAATCGAATTTCATACTTAAATGTATATGTTCAAACTCGATAATAAAAAAAAATTAGTTAAAAAAGTCAAACCGTTTGTGTTTTATTCAAAAAAGTTCAAAAGTTGAAGCGCCCTTACTGAAAAACCCTTTATAAGTATTTTCTACGAACATTTAATTTTCTTACTGTTCCCGGTCGTCAATTACACTTTACCCTTAGGAAAGTATTGAAAGCCCGAAATACGAAACTGATACGTGGGGCGCTATTAACATTTTCAGTTCTCTTCTTCCTAATTGGCGACAACCGCTTACGCGATTTTGGCCGAGTTTAACAAAGCGCGCCAGTCGTTCCTTTCTCGTGGTAACCGAACCAACATCAGGTTTAAAAAGTCACACGACAGCGAGTCATCCTGTCTGAAACCTCGTTTGGTATCAAACGTCATCTTGCATAGTCGTATTAGTGTTGCGAAGATACCAAATTCAGACATCGCGACATACAGGTAACTCATTTTCGTACTGTCGAATGCAGCTTTGAAGTCGACGAAAAGATGGTGCGTGTCGATTCTCCTTTCATGGGTCTTTTCCCAGATTTGGTGTATTGTGAATATTTGGTCGATGGTAGAATTTCCAGGTCTAAAGCCACACTGATAAAGGCCAATCAGTTGGTTGATGGTGGTCGGGTAGCGAAATGATAGTTCCATCGTCAACGATTGGGGTACCGGGATCTTCATATGCTCTGTGACATGCGCAGCTATCAGTGTTTAACAGGTTCGAGAAGTGTTTCCTCCATAATTTAAGTATGCTCTGGATGTCAGTCACCAGATCGCCGTCTTTGTTCTTACAGGAAAACGCCCCGGTTTTAAAACCTCCTGTAAGCCGCCTAATTTTTGGGCGTTAGTCCTATTGGCCATTTTCTTTTTGGCTGTCTGTTGTGTTTGCAGCTTTTTGATGTTGAACAGTTTTTACTTAGGTAAATGTATGTTTTTTGCTACACAGAGGCGTGTGCGTAGTTTGGCTGCATCAAGGTAATGATCCGAGTTGATGTTGTCCAACGGGCTTAAATCACAGTTCCGAGGCGGCCACTTGATATCGGAATTTTGGCTGATTATTCGGTTTTCAAAAACGGTAGCAAAAAGTTCGAGTGTAACTTTGGCAGTGTGACACGTTGCACCGTCCTGTTGAAACCAAATGTCGTCCATGTCATCCTCTTCAATTTTTGGAAACAACTCGTTGAGCATGTCACGGTAACGCTCGACATTTACTGTAACCGCGGCTCCTCGCTCATTTTCGAACAAAATGGCCCGATGATGCCGCCAGACCAAAAACCGCACCAAACAGTGACTCGTTGTGGATGCATTTGCTTTTCTACAGTAACGTGTATATTTTCTGAGCCCCAAATCTGACAATTTTGCTTATTGACGTAGCCACCGATGTGAAAATCAGAAAAGAAGAAGACTCACCACTTTGGAAATAGGTTTTCAATATTTCCCAATTTTGTTCAATCGTATAGCGTCCCATTTCGTAAATGTCAATCCTTTAAGTAAATTATGAACACATTTGACATGTCATTTGTGTTACCATTCTCAAAAAAATAGGTGGTTCAAAAAGCAAACGCTGTATGGCCCACCCTGTATTACAAACAGATAAATGATTTTCAACAAATAATAACAAGGCAAAGCGTAAAAATGAAAGCAGTGTTGCTAACCATATAATTTGCACCAAAAGTATAATTTTTACTGCAATTTAAATTTTTTTTTATAAAACATGTACATTTGTAAGGGAGCAACATGGGAGCCGATTTGTCAAGAGAAAGAGAGAAAGCTGCTTACTTACCTAACCTTCCATAATTGAATCATGGTTTAGGCGTATATAGCAGTGATGCAAAAGTTTCAACAGCATTTTTTGTTAAACACAGCTTTGCTAAAAAGGTGATAATATTAATATTGCCCGACTTTCCTTCGACTCAATTAATAAACTGGGTACAAGTTTTAACCATTGAATGTAACGGGTACCGCACCTCTTATGCTGAAAACCGGAAAATCAATGAAAGCGTTTCATCCAAAATTAGCGTATTATCTTGCCTTGCTCTTACACCTCACACAGATTGTGAAATAATTCGTAAAACAGTTTCCACGCTTGATTAATCGATCGCAAATATTAAGAAAGTGCTTCCTATGGCTCCAGCACTAATTACTATTTTCAAGGAGTGTGAACCTGATATGCCGCTTCCGCCAAAGTCAAATCTCACAGGTTGCAAGAAATGACAAAGCAGCTATTAACAGAGGCTGAGGTCCAGCAAAATCTAATACAGGGTGGCTGATGAATTTTGCTACATTAAGAAACTCAAATAACTGTTTTTTTAGTGTATGGAATTCATTTATTTTTTTTTTCAAGTTGAAGGTCGTTAAATTTTATTAAATGTAGCTTAACTAGTTTTAAAAATAATTGAATTTAAATGCCCCCCATGCTCGTTGACACAAGTGCGGCATCTTAGTAAAAAGTTGTTCATTGCTGCTTTGAGAGTTGCGACAGGAATAGCCGCAATTGTTGCCCGAATGGATTGTTTTAGTTCATCCAAATTTGTTGGCTTTGTTTTATAAACTTCTTGTTTACATAAGCCCCACAAGAAAAAGTCAGGTGCAGTAAGGTCAGGCGACCTGGGGGGCCAACGGAATTCGGAGTTTCTTGAAATCAGTTTATTGGGAAATTTTCGTCGCAACTCTGTCATAACAGTCTGGGCTATGTGAGACGTTGCCCCATCTTGTTGAAACCACACAGAGTTGAAAGGAATTCTCTTTCGGCGTAGTTCTGGATAGAAAAATTCTTTCAGCATTTTCAAATAACGGTCTCCAGTAACCGTAACGGTGTGACCATTTTCTTCAAAAAAATAAGGCCCGACAATACAGCGTGAAGAAACCGCACACCACACTGTCACGCGAAGAGGATGCAATTCCGTCTCGTGGAGTATCTGTGGGTTAGAAGTACTCCATATTCGACAATTTTGTTTGTTCACATTGCCGTTTAAATCGAAATGGGCCTCATCAGACATGAAAAGGCAGTTTAACATGTTTTGGTCTTCTTCCACCATTTGCAGGATCTTCTGGCAAAATTCCAAGCGAATCGGCAAGTCTGCTGCATTCAGTTTGTTAACCATTTGAATTTTGTAGGGATATAAGTCTAAATCTTTGTGCATTATTGTTTGCAAAGACTGTCGGCTGACACCAAGTTGAGCAGATAAGCTTCTTGTTGAAACCCTTGGATTACTTTGTATAGCTGCAGCTACAGCAGCGATCGTTCCTCCGTCCGAACTGGTGGGTTTCGATGATAAGGCCTTCTTGCGACTGTTCCTTGCTCAGCAAAATTATTCACCAGTCTCATTATGGTCCATCTGCTCGGGGGATCGCCGCCAAACATCCGCCTGTACTCTCTCTGTACCAAAACTACGGACTCCAGTGCGTGATAGCGGCGGACTATCCAAATTCTTGTTTGCGTGTCCCAGTTATCCATTTTAATAAATTTTAAAGATCAATCTGCAAATTAAAACAAAAATGGAACAGATAACTTAAAAAGAAAAAAAGTTATTCAATTTTTTTTTGGTAGCGGCTTTCATCAGCCACCCTGTATTAATTCAAGCGAACAATTTTTACACATTCCTGTTAAGGAAATCAAAGCAAAATTAAAATCAGTTTTATCAAAAATCAAGAGCTTCTGTGTGCTAAAATATAGTTCAGCCGAACCAATGGATATATATACAGAGGCGTACCTGGAGGGCGTAGCGCCCATGGCAGCGAAAAATTGGCGTCATTTTATTTTGCTGCATGTACACCAACTAAGTTGAGTGAGTGATTGTCAGAGTTTAAAAACAACGCACGGCTATTTATTTCTGTCAGTTTTTCATTCACGCCATTTTTGTGCCCAGCCATTACAGCAGCATTATTCAAAGCACTGTGACTGACAATCTTGCAAATTCATGTCATCTTTCTTTAACTGTTCTAAAATACTATTCGCCAGTCCCTCAGCATTCTTCGCGGTAATTTCGATAAAGCCAAGAAAGGTTTCCTGCACCTGTACTGTTTTTTTTTTTTTTCAAAATCAAAGTCCACGAACCTCACGACTTCTTCAACAATATTTCACTGTATTGAGGAAAAGAGAATGAAAAACACTGAGCGAAGGTTATGTTTACACCGAAGTGCCGTGACGTAAAATGTCCAGAAGAGGGGCGGTCCTTCGCTTCCCACCTCGGTGTTTTCTCTCGATCGCACATACTGCTTTCTCCGTCACGCTCGGCTTTGACTTTAAACAACGGGGGGCGCGGACAGTATACGTTTCAGTTTTTCTCGCTGGGGAGTATACAGATTACAGAGTTGACTATCCTGACTTCTTGTATCTTTATTTAAAATTGATGTTGAAAACCTGCATTGAATATACAAAGTTCAGGTGACACTTTGCGCCCCCCCCTAGAGTGGCACCCATGGCTCGTGCCCTGCTTGCCATACCCTAATTACGCCAGTATATATATATATATATATATTTTGCCCAGCCATAAGTTCTGTTACAAGTTATAGATATGAAACTATAATACTTTTTTAGTTAAATTAATTTAATTTAATCATGTAAATATTAAAAAAAAAAAATGAATTTTTATACGAAGTGGTCACCATTTGTTTTTACACCAGCCTTCAAACAATTAGGCCATTCAGCTATTGCACCTATGGTTTCCATGGATATTGACGTAGCTGCTCGAACCAAAGATTGTTTGAGACTCTCCAAATTTCTGTGAGGTATTCGAAAGGTCATGTTCTCCAATTCTGACCACAAATTGTAGTCCAATAGATTCAGATCTGGATTTCCAGTCGGCTAATCATCTGCGGTATAAACTCAGATATATAACTCACTGCTGGGTGATTTTTGCCTTATGGGCTGGAGCAGGATCGTGCTGGAAGTTCCAGCGCTCTCCATTGAAGAGAGTGCTGCTCAACTACTTCACCACGCCTTCTAGGACACCCTTTTGGTACACTTTTGCACCGGTCTGACCCCCTTTTTCGCAGAAATGGAGAGATGTAACGTCCTCACACGACACTCCCCACCAAACCATTACGGAGTTTGGATGGTGGTCACGCTGAACCATTGCAACAAATTTTTTTTAATCTTTAGGAGTTTTTGCATAGATTTTGTTGCTTATTAAAAACTTCTTCAACGGAGATATTTTTCTCATCTGTGAAAAGCAAATTTTCATGGCGTTGACAGCGTGCCACCGAACAAGCTGCTTGCATCTGTCAAATCGAATTTTCTTCAAGCGCGTTGTGAAAAGATAACCATTTGAGCGACGAAAGGCTTTCATGTAGAGATCATCTGTAACTAGTTTTGAAATGGATCTAGTGAATACATTAATTTCCCCGGGCAGGGATTTCTGCTTTCTAACAGTGCTTCGTAAAATTTGTCACAGAATTTATGGTAAGACTAAGTATTACCACGTATAATCTCCATGAATATGGATGACGCTGCTGCAACAAGTGCATGCTTGAAATTCTCCGACCACAATTTCTGATGGAGAAGACATAAATCGGACCTGACTGAGGCCCAATCTTCAGCAAAAATAAACGCTAGAATATTTTTTCATAACGGCTGTTTGGTTGTTTTAGCTTCATGTGCCAGTACAGGCTTGTTGAAAGTTGTTCTTTTCTATATTATGGAGGGTTCATGTTGAATTCTTCGCCATGCCTTTCAATACATCTGGACGGGTGGCTGGATGGATATAGATTATATGCTGGATGATTATTTCTCTGGTGCCTTGGTCTATTCTATCGAAATTCTTGCATTTGCATTATGACTCCATTTATTAAAAACTCGTGCGTAACTAAAAACAGATTGCAGCTTGGCTATCCGATAGGGCGAAGGGCGATATCGCCCTTAAAAGAGAAATCTGCGATTTGTAACCCACGTGTCAGTACTTCCGCCTGGAAGTCACTGTTGGTATTACGGAGACGAACAGATTTTTCAATTTTAAGTCTATGAGAATATATACCTGCTCCAATACCACAATCCATTTTACTGCCATCTGTGTACACTGTAGTGTCGGGGGAGGGGCGATATCAACAATAAATAATAAAATTTTTTAAAATAAAAACACCCAAATTTGTTCTTCGAGCGTTACCCTTCAGTATAATATATGCCTCATTTGAATAAAAGTCCTGAAACATATTTAAAAAAAATTATGACAATCGTCCAACCATTTGTCGAGCACAGGTTTGCCGTGGTTGGAAGTTTCGTCTACCAGCGCCATTTGAAGATGGTCCCGTGCCACCTCACTGAATTGCTCGGTAGGTTTGGAGACAACCGCACCCTGATCTGAGATCTTGTGCTTCTTTGTTGCCCTCTTGTTTTCGTCTTGCGATCGGTTCTGTTTTTTGGCTTCTGTCTTCCGGGCAGCTTGGAATGCCAGGTATTCGTCCACCACCGTTTAACACCTTGCCTTATCAGCCTCATCTTTGCGAAGAGTTTTACCTTCGGTCTCGTCCTTACGAATCTTGCCAAGGACGCGCTTTTGTGCCATGACTTTAGCGGATGTTGTCAGTTCGTTTATAGTCGTTGGCGTGTTGTCATGGATGGTGCTTGCCCTGTCGCTTAGTATGTGTGTCCGTTTGTCTGTCTTGTGCTGTAAATGCATTAATCTGTCTTCCCGTCACTTTTTCCATCTGTTTTTCGCCGCTATCCGAGTTCTCTTTTTGTTTGTTCTCATCATCTGGTTCGTGCGGTTACCGGCCCCGCCCAGGGAGCCCGGTGACCAAAGAGGAATAAGGGGAAATAACCTGTCGACCATGGCAGCGCCCCATACCATGCCAGGCCACTGTTACAACCTGAGGCGGCCTGATATCAGAAGGGCTCCGTTCGAAAACACCCTTATTTAGTCCCCGGCTACCAAACCCACCCAATAGGCACGGTTCGCACCTTGGGTTGAGAGAGTTTTTTCTTATCGAAGTTTACGTCTTCGGCTTGTGGGGTTCGTGGGGGATCTACGCTACTACCTTCCACATCTGGGAGATGTTCCCCTATCCACCACCTGGGGACGCGCCCTCTAGGGATGACAGGCTCCCCCGTGCGAACCCAGTGTACTTGTTTAAACTTTTTATTCGGAAATGATAATGGATTAATCGTGACATAGACTGAAGAACATTTAGTCGTGGTTTTATGCTTGCTTAAGAAAACTCATGGAGTTCATTCTGCACAGATTTTGTAGCTCTCCTCGTGCAGACGTGCAGTTCTGAACCTGCTTTCTACTTGAGCTGATTGCAAGAATCGATTAATGGTGCGATACAAAAACATTATATATGTATGGTTATGCCAATTTTTTTATCAACCTGAATATCTAACTAGCGCTATTTCTGCATTTTTGCCGTACAGTAACCGCGATACGATTTCTTTTGTCAGCCCTCTGCATTGTTAATTACGTGAAATTTTAAACCAAATTGAATTGAATTTAATTTTCATTTTTGGAAAAAAAAATTAATAATGTGAACATTTAAAGCCTTTTAACTCTTCTAACATACGGTATGGCGATAGCAAGTACTGTCTGCCTAACAAAAGCGTTGACCAATTCGATTCATTGTATGGGGTTATAATATTTATAATACCCAATGTATTCAATAAAATGTATAGTCACAACCATTAGCCATTATAGTCTTCACATCTTTGAGTCATACTTTGTGTTAATTTTTGCACACGTTGTGAAAGTAATCGGCTCCAAATCAGCCGAAATTACCTTAATAAATGTTTGAGCGTCCATATTTGTTTTCCTATGAGTTTTTGCTTAACTCTTGCTCAAACATTTTCAATAGGGTTGCCATCAGGTGGTTGTGAAAGCCAATCCAACATAGAATTAATATGTTTCCACTCTATACACGTTTGGCTTCTATACTTGTGATCGTTGTCCTCTTGTAAAATACAAGGTTGGCTAGTTCTTCCAAATATCTGCGCAGCTGATTGCAATGATACTTTTTGGTAAATTTCATTCGGCAAAATTGCATTCGAACTGTAGGCAAACAGAAATAAATGGCTGAGAAGTTGTCGATTATCAGCAGAACACCAGGGCCGACGTATGCAACTATGCGCCCGAAAAAAAGATTCACCCGTGATTCACCAATTCCGTTCAGAATTTGTCTCGGCACATGCAAGTACTTTTCCAATGTGTAATAATAAGAGCAGCGGTTTTTTCAACATGCTCAGGAATTTGAGGTATCTGCTATTTACGTATCCTCGAATCGTATCTTTGAATATTGGACACCACTTTTCCTTAAAGCTGTTTCCAGTCCACCCAACGATAAGTTCGACTTTGTCACAAACAAATCAATGATCTTCTGATCTTGCTTTGGAGAGGCATATTTTTGGGCCTCGTCGAAGTCTTTGACCTTTTTAACTTCAGTATTCCGATGCACCCATTTATTTGAGAACTTCTTAGACTTCTTCAAATATTTTGCTGTAGATACATGTGACATTTTTGGGCCTAGGGGTGTACAAAAGTACACTGCTTCGTACGCTTTTTAAATTTCTCACAAAACTAACAAATTGCATAACGCGTATTACGAGAAGAATACACCTATTTAGCAGCAATTAAATTTTCTTTAAAACAGAACTCTAAGTTTGAATTTGCCGGTCACATTTTTGTTACACAGACATTATATATACATATGTAATATGAAATATTGCCATTTTGAATCAAACCTTTTCAAATTAAACCAAATCTTTTTCAAAATAAACCAAATTTGAAATTAAACTAACTCCTATATTTCCGAGTACAGTGAAATTTGTTCAAATTATATATAACCATTTTTATAATTTATTAATATAGATAAAATTTAAGTTGGCTCTGGGGAAAATTTGTTTTTAGTTATGGTTATCATGGTTAATTCCCAAGGAGAAATAAAATGTATGGTGGACAATAGTAGATGTATATTCAAATTTTAACAACTTACTCTCCTTTTGTGAAACCGATAGAGAAAATACTTATAACTTAGTTATAATTGAAGAAAGATTCGCACAAATGCTTGTACGAATTATGCTATGGGCATGGTCATTAAATGCGTAAAGCAGTGAATAAACAAGTTCTGCATTAATTTCATGAACTATTCTTTAATATACTTAGGTGGTATATTTTTTAACATGCTCAATTTTTATTTTGGTTTTTGATTATTTAATTTGAATAATGTTTCACAAAATTTTAAAATAGTTCAATTCATTTCATTGTGTATGGAAATGTGGTAGTACAATTTAATTTGAATAAAGTTTCGTTTAACTTAAACTCAACACGCCAAAACCATTTTTAGAAAAGCACCTCTGATTATTCTGTTAGTAATGTCGTCGTGACAGTTAAAAGTGCATTTTCGGAGTTGCCTAATTCCGAAAGCAACTACAAAATAGGCTGAAAAATTATGCTGATGCCATCTTATAGAATTTGGCACTCTGTCAATATCAGAATCCTTATTGAATTCCTACTCGTGTTGGGGTGAAGGAACAGTCATTAAATTCATTAATACAGTCAATCTATTAAGCTCCAGACATTAGGTTTGAAACTTTATTTTCCATCGTCCTTTGTATCCTTTCTGTTTTTTATACATTTTATTTGAATTAATTTTTTTTTTTTTATATATTTAAATATATATTACGTTTTCTTTAGCATCATATATTTTTTAGTCAGGTAAAAGAGCTTTAGTTTATTTATTAAAAACCGAGATTTTTCTGATTTGGATTCATATGTAGTAGTTAGATAACTTTTATCATAATAAGCCCTCGATATTCTTTAAACATGTGCAATTATATATTTAATTTTTTAATGTTTTAGGTATCTTCTTCGTGCAGCTCAGTTTATATAGACGGTTCTGAAATAAGAGGTTCCTCTAATGCTTCAGTTATTGTAAAGTACGGATCGTATACTGGATTGGCGAAGTTTACTGTGTGGATGCCAGAATTTCCATTAGAAGTCTATGTGTCGGACTTCAGACTGTCTCAAATAAAAGGATGGAAAGTGGTTGACGAGAGCAGTATTTTGTAAGATTTTAATTTACATACAGTCCCGGACATAAGTATTGGCCCAACTTATTATGAAAATTTTCTAAAATATATGCAATAATAATTTTTTTGTGTTCTCATATTTACCCTTCTATTGACTATCGATATAAAGGAAAACATTAGTGTGAACTTTATTTATTCTATCCAAAAAAATTAAATAACTTTAAACTGACCGCTTTCATAGACGGTATTAGCACTTAATGGAATAAAAAGTAAAAATAAAAAGTGTGACAAAGTATGGGTAACGCTGTAAACAAGTCTCATGCGAACATCATGAACCATCTCTTCGCTATTTTCTGGTTTTCCATTTGTATTCTTCTTTAATATTTGAGAAAACAGTTTTGTCCATTACATCATCAGAACTGTTATCCTCGATAATTGTGTGGAGGTAATGTTTGGTGGGCGCCGTAGCCGAATGTGTTGGTGCGTGACTACCATTCGGAATTCACAAAGAGAATGTAGGTTCGAATCTCGGTGAAACACCAAAATTAAGAAAAACATTTTTCTAATAGCGGTCGCCCCTCGGCAGGTAATGGCAAACCTCCGAGTGTATTTCTGCTCTTCATAAAAATATCTGCCGTTCGGAGTCGGCTTAAAACTGGTCCCTCCATTTGTGGAACAACATCAAAACGCACACCTCATATAGGAGGAGGAGCTCGTCCAAACACCCAAAATGGTTTCCCCTCAACTTCGTTCTGTTAGCTTCTTTGAGTAACCAATACGCAGCTAATTTTCAAGGATGGTGAAAACGTCTTTGAAACGCTGTACAATGCTATATCCGCTTCCGCTTATCATCTTCCCAATCTCAGCATACGATTTACCTCCGCTGTGTAAGGGTAAGATAACTTTTCGTTCCGATTGATTCGTTTCTTCTTGTTTGCGACCCATGTACCATTAGGGTGTGCCAGTATTTTTTTTACCTATGAATGCAAGGCGGTCAGTTTTAAGTTATTTAACTTAAATGGATAAAGTAAATAAAATTCAGAGCAGTATTTTCCTTTATATAAATAGTTCATACATAAGAAAATATGAGAAGAATACAAGAAAATTAATATTACATGTATCTAACCGACTTTTGACAATAATTTTTATAATACGCCAATACTTATGTCTCGTATGATATATACATATATATATCCATGGTTCAAATATAGAAGGAAGTAATGACAAGGGAATTTTGACACTCCTTTATATTGGGTTGCATTTATGAAGGATTGAGGAAGAGGGAAAAAAGTTCTCCCCTTCTTGCCTAAAGGTAGTAAAAAAGTACGCAAAGTAGCAATTAGCAGTGAAATAAAAAATTAAAAAAAGCTGACCAATATAAATTCAATCTATACTCGTATTAGAACCAAACAACCAAAAAATTATTGTTTTCCTTTAATAAAAATGTGGTACTTACTTAATTTTTTGTCAGGATGACCAAATCAAGTTAACTTTTTAATAAATGTATCAAGATTATTTAATGATTAATGTTCTGAAATTTAAAATGCTAATCATTGGAATTTATTTTATTATTTTGCTATCTTATGAAAAAAGCATTTACAATTGCCGACTCAATTTATGGATCTACGTATTTCAGTACACAATTTGCTAGTATACATATATTGTGAGTGCTGCTAAGGGATAAAATACCTTTTATACTTAATGATACACTGTTGGTCTGAAATATATCTATTAGGGAGTACCACTTGGCACTCCAATGCTAGGATACACTCGTTGCATGTGAATGCTACATTTATCATAGCGAATAGTTTTTTTTATTGTATCACAGCAATGTTCCAAACAGTCCACATTGCCCCATGATTCCTAAAGTCTCTGAAGCTCAAGCAGGTGGACCATCGCATTAATACAGCGAGTAATGTTCTTAGGGCTGAACTCGATAGGACCACCTTCATTAAGATTGTCTTACCGAAGCATAATTGTTCAAAGGAATGGATCGTGTGATTATATCAACAATAGCCCCAAGTGCCCCCTAGTTTAAGTTCCACTTCAGCTTGTAGGAACTAGAGAGCAACTGTGAAAACAGTTCGTCAATAGTAAAAAGAAATTTGAAGTTTGGTCTATGTGGGACGTCAATGAACATTTTAGACTGCCGAAGATTTTCAAATGAACGACTTTCTTCACCAAAGTACTTCTTTTAAATATTTATTAAAACGCAAAAGTTCATCCCAATGATAATTTTCCCCATTGATAATCTCAATCAGTTGTGAATCACTTAAGGTAAATTTTCCGAAAAAGACTTTTCTATATTCTCTTAGAAATAAATATAAAATAAAGTCCCGAAATACGTACATACATATGTACGAATACATGTAATGTAATAACTTCGCATAAAATGCTCCGAAAAGCAAGGTTTGTTTTGCATTTGAAAGCTATCCAGCAAGTTTATTTTCAACATAATTTAAAGTAGTCTGTAAAAGGGGTGTGGCAATATGGTTCCCACGATATTGGAGAGTTTTTATTCATAATGTAACGTTTTGGCGGCCGCCGTAGCCGAATGAGTGGATGCGTGACTACCATTCGGAATTCGGAGCGAACGTAGATTTGAGTTTCCGTAAAACACCAAAATGAAGAAAAATGTTTTCTAATAGCTCCTCATAAAAATATCTGACGTTCTGTGTCGGCTTGAAAATGCAGGTCCCTCCATTTGTGGAACAACATCAAGACGCACGCTACAAATAAGAGAAGGAGCTCGGCCAAACACCCAAAATGGGTGTACGCGCCAATCATTCAAACTTTCAAACAACAATGGAAGTCTAAATCGTTTCCATTTATGATGAAAAGATTTTCTACTTATCAGACCGTTTCGGCTCTGAGCGAATTTGACAGAATCAGCTTTCTTTTTAACGAAAAAACTGAGATTGTGTTATTGATATACGAAGCAATCAACCAATGACCACACTTCATTGCTATCTGAACAACCACTGATTGGACGATTGTGTTAATACATGTGAAATGTTTGTGCTATTATATTAGTGATATAGTGATATGCTTTTTTCCGTATATCACTAATATAATAGCACAAACATTTCACATGTATTAACACAATCGTCCAATCAGTCGTTGTTCAGATAGCAATGAAGTAGGGTCATTGGTTGATTGCAATTTTCGTATATCACTAATATAATAGCACAAACATTTCACATGTATTAACACAATCGTCCAATCAGTGGTTGTTCAGATAGCAATGAAGTGTGGTCATTGGTTGATTGCAATTTTCGTATATCACTAATATAATAGCACAAACATTTCACATGTATTAACACAATCGTCCAATCAGTCGTTGTTCAGATAGCAATGAAGTGTGGTCATTGGTTGATTGCAATTTTCGTATATCACTAATATAATAGCACAAACATTTCACATGTATTAACACAATCGTCCAATCAGTGGTTGTTCAGATAGCAATGAAGTGTTGTCATTGGTTGATTGCAATTTTCGTATATCACTAATATAATAGCACAAACATTTCACATGTATTAACACAATCGTCCAATCAGTCGTTGTTCAGATAGCAATGAAGTGTGGTCATTGGTTGATTGCAATTTTCGTATATCACTAATATAATAGCACAAACATTTCACATGTATTAACACAATCGTCCAATCAGTCGTTGTTCAGATAGCAATGAAGTGTGGTCATTGGTTGATTGCAATTTTCGTATATCACTAATATAATAGCACAAACATTTCACATGTATTGACACAACCGTCCAATCAGTCGTTGTTCAGATAGCAATGAAGTGTGGTCATTGGTTGATTGGTTCGTATATCAATAACACAATCTCAGTTTTTTCGTTAAAAAGAAAGGGCTTCGGCAGCGGCAGCCATTAAAAAACTACAAGTATGAACACTATTCCAATATTTAATATATAAGAATGGAAACCCTCCACTCTACCCAACAAATATACACGGATTTAAAACCCGAATCTTTTCCCGCCTTCGCCTAGGCCACACAACACACACCCATGAACATATCTTAAAAAAAGAAAATCACCCTATCTGTACAACCTGCAACACAAACCAAACATTGGACCACATCCTCAACAAATGTACAAATCACGCCAACGCAAGAAAAGAAATACTAAACTCAGAACAAATAAGCGACATCCTCGCCATTCCCAGTCACTCAAACACCGAAAAAATAAGCAAATTCATTAAAACTATCGAAATGACAACATAACAAATAATCCAGACAGCCACAGACGACACAGAGCTGATGGCCTCTGCAGCCAATGCTCAAACATAATTTTAGCACTGGTATTCATACCAGTCACTAAATAATAATAATAAATATTTCTTTATTTTTTCCGTTCTTTCATGGTACCCACATAATTGGAATATTGTAGTGGTTGTACCCGCCAGCTCGCTCAGTCTGTATATGTCCTCGCACGCTATTTTGAAGTTTTCCCATATATCCGAGGTGACCTTGATAACTGCTTGTCTATCCGACTATTTCAGAAGCACGACCACCATCGACCCAAATAATTAAAAACGTTATTAATTTGAAAATTAATTTGATTTTATCGTAATATGATACTCAAATGTTTACAGTTTGAATGTTTACGATTTTCAACGAATAATAATAAGGCGAAGCGTCAAAATATGAACGGTGTTGCTGACATAATAATTTACAATAAAAGTTTAAATTTTACTACACTTTAAAAGTTTTTTTAATAAAACATGTACGTATACTTGTAAAGAAGCAACATGTTTTCAAATAAGGGAGCCGATTTGTCAAGAGGAAGCGAGAAAGCTGCTTACTTACCTAACCTATAATTGAATCATGGATATACATATATCATGATATATATCAATGAATCATGTTACATACATATGTATATGTCGAATCCTATAAATGTCAAAATTGTTCACATCTGTATACAATTAATACAATTATTCGAATTTCACTTATTTGCAGACCGAGTAAACAAACTCAACGCCGTAAAAAGAGGTCCAACGGATGGAGTCAATATAAAAGTGATGTTGGGACAGATAAAATAGTTTGTAAAGCCCGATACCAACAAAGCCCTGTAGATGTTTATGCTCGATTTTTGGCCATTGATCAAGTGAGTTCAGAAAATGGTTTTTGTATGCTTTAAGAGGTAATTACTTTGATTTTGCAGAATTCTGGGCGCATAAGTTATTTTATTTCGCGGCGAACTGGCTTGCGGGTCACGGATTTGGTACAACCACTTTTACGTGTATCTGATCCGAAAATTGCTACTTTAAAAGGGAGAATTTTGCAAGGAAAATCAATGGGTCGCACAGATGTGCAGGTACAATATTTCCAGTTTTTTATTAGATATATTCTAAAACTTACCATGTCCCCTTAGGTCCTATCTCCCATCACAGGCCGAGTGATAGGAACCAAAGAAATTCGTGTTGGGAGTGATAAAGTCAGTTTGAAGAAGTTAATTGTGCGTGTAATATCAGGTCTGCAATTAACTATTTCTCCAGACACTGGTATCGACAACGGATATACAGCAGAAACTTCGGTTACAAACAAGCTAACTGCTCAATATCAGGAAGGATTGTTGGATATTGATCTCGAGTTTTCAGATGGATCCAAAACTCCTTTGAGGTTCGAAAATGTTTAACTTTGATTTATATTGTCAACGGCAATTGTGTTTTTATTGGCATTGTTATTTGTTATTTTTTTATTAAACGTTTTTTGTTCAATCTACGATAATATGCATGTGCGGGCAAAGCGAATTCATTAAAGTGGTGGCACTAGACCAAGAATAATGTTTTGTATATTACATTAAAATGCCACGACTAAAGAAAAATAGAAAGGAAAAAGGAAAGGGCAAATCACCTTGAACAGCCGACATGTAGTTCAAGGTAGAAGCGTGCGACGATGAGGCGAATGTAACGGCTTTTAGTCATTTCATCTTATGTTGATATCTTAATGTACATGGCGAGAGAAAAAAACTTTTTGTTTGGTATACTTAATTACGGGGTAAATGTGGTTAAATGGCTCCCGATGAATACCTTTTATTGTCTGTCGGTAGCCCGTTGCATATAGCGGTACGCCAACTGTGGTGCTGAACCTCGTTTTTGAGCTCTACCTCTGAAAATGTCTGCAGGGTGGTCCGTGCACTAGAAACCTAACAGCAACTGTTTATATATAATATATATACTCGTATACTATGACCAATATTAGTGAAATACATAGAGAGTTCGGGGAATAAATCACACGATTTTCTCATTCAACCACATTTAATTGAGTGATTGGAATGTGTTAAATGGCAGGATGCAAGAGCAATACTTTGAGAGAACATTTTGAAACAGTTTTGTAGTATCGTTATTGTTGTGTTGGCAACACTTAATGTCATGCCATGCAAGGTGTGTACGTTAAAAAGGAGGTTGAGTGACTGAAAAAGCAGGTATTAGAGTTAACGCAGCAAGTGAATGCAGCTCAAATTTCTAGAGTTGTACACTGAAGAAGGAAAGATGGAACGTAGCAGCAAGCGTCCCGTTACCCAGCGCGCTAGAAATCATCGAAGGTGACTCTGTGGCAAACTTTAAGTTCTTCAAAAAACTTCGAATGTTCTATTGGGCTAGCAACTAAGCAATTGCGGATTTTGTTTTAGAAAACAAAGACAATTTTTTCATGGAACTAAATACATTTATTCTGTTATGTATTGCCCATTTTGATCAGCGACCTTTTGCCATCTTTCAGGCAGCATCATAATCCCACGTTCATAAAACTTGTAGTTTTTATTATATTAGCATAAAACTGAATCAGGTACGATTTGACATCATCATCATTATTGAAATGTTTACTATTCAAGGAAACAAAAATTAATCAGATGGTGCAAGGTCAGTACTATATGATGGATGTGGCAAAACATCCCAACCAAGCTCGAAAAATTTTTGCCGGGTGGCCAAAGATGTGTGTGGCCTTGCATTGTCATGATGGAATACAATACTTTTTCGATTTGTCAATTCGGGTCGCTTTTCTTCAACTGCATTGTTTAATTTCTTTAGTTTTTCAATGTATGCATCAGAATTGATCGTTCGGTTTGGTGGTAAGAGTTCAAAGTAGTCAATTCCTTTGTCATCCCACGAAACTGATAAGAAAACCTTCTTTCGATGAATATCAGCTTTTGATGTTGTTTGAGTTGGTTCACCTGGCCTGCTCCACGATCTTTTCAGCTTGATATTGTTGGAAATAAGCCATTTTTCATCGCCAGTTATCAGTCGTTTTGAAAATGGATCATTTTCATTACGTTTCTTTAGCAAATCGCAGTTGTTAATGCGTTGCATTAAATTATTAAAATTCTTTCAGTTCGGGCCATCAGCCTTCAGTTATTGCCATCATCAACTTCAACCAGAACGAAATTTGGCAAACCAATTTTGACACTGCCGTTCTTTTAAGGCTTTGTCACCATAAAAAGCACATAACTTTTTATGAGCTTGCGATGCGGTTTTCCCTTTGCGGAAATAAAAAAGCAAAATATGACGAAAAAGTTCCTTTTGATTTTGCGTTTTTCACGCCAAACGAAAACTACTCAACCGATCAAAAAACTTTTTTTTTACTTATTGACAGCTGAATTGCCAATTATCAAATAACAAAATGTGTTTTACATTTGTACTACGTCTGCAAACCGAAAAATCCCATTGAACCATCTGTAAATGAAATCCGTAATTCCTTGGTTGCCAACCCAATACAATCTGCCACTAATGGAAGAAAGCACGGCTTCTGCGAGAACATTCTAGGAAGAATCGAAAGGCACCTCACGCCAACTACAAAGAAACGATACCAAGGCGCGCTGTTCAATCAAAGCAGGAGGACGGAGAGCCGATCGACGAATATATTAATCGGTTGCGCGGCTTGGTAAAACATTGCGGCTTTGGTGAACTTGAGAACGATCTAATGCTGGATAAAATCATTTGTTCGGTTAAATCGAATGCATTACGTGAACAGCTGTGGGAAAATGACGAAATTACATTAGAACAAGCCATAAAAAAATATAAAGCAAAGGAATTGGCAGAGAAGCAAATTCAGGAAGTAGAAGACAATAAGGCAGTTGATTCACAAAATGAAGTGAACGAAATACCGCACAAAAGGAAATCAAGCAAACATATGTAAACAAAACGAGATGAAGACGTCGACTGCAATTACTGTGGATCGTAACATGAAAGGAATGAGAAATAATGCTCAGCGTTCGGAAAAGTCTGCGCAAAATACGGTCTTCGAAATCATTTTGAAAATTGCTGTAGAACTCGGAAACAGACGCGCAAGCGAGTGAACAAAATTCAAGCAGAAGAAGAAAACAGCAGTAGCAACCGCGAAAGCAGTGACGAATGCGTTTTGGAAAAAAAAGAGCAATAAAAATTTTTTCAAGTCAAAAATGCTTATCAATGCGAGTTTGCAGAGAGAGAAATACAAAGCTATAGAATGCCAGTTGGATACTGGAGGAACGATATATTTAATAGGAAAGAAATATCTGAAAGAAATTATGAATAACCGCAAACTGATTGTCAAAAGATCATCGATTCGTCTCAAAGCGTCTGGAAATACTATCTTTCCATCAATAGGGCAAATACAGATGGACTGCAAACACAAGAAAGAAAAGCATCGATTGACGTCCGAAATCGTGGAGTATTATCACATGCAATTGTTGTTATCCGGAGAAGCGTGCGTAAAGATAGGCTCTATAAGAATGAGTAATGCAAGACGCTCATAATGAGGCTAAACGGATTGTTAAGAATTTTAATGACATTTTTCAATGTTTAGGTGAATTTGATGGTTAGGTGAAGTTGCAAATCGACGAAGACATGGCGCCGGTTATACAGAAACCACGTCGCATCGCAATGGCGCTAAATAAGGAGCATAACAGAAACTCGGCGAAATGGAAAAGTTGAAAGTCATTTGCAAGGAGAGCGAACACCTGGATCGAGTGAGTAACATTTTGTTTGTCAAAAGAAATAATAAATGTCGCATATGCCTAGCCCCTGTGAATTGAATAAAGCCTTGAAGGATGTTAAGTATAAAATCCAAACAATCGACGAAATTTTACCTGATCTAAATGATGCAAAGTTTTCTCGGCAGTTGACGCTAAAACAGGCTTCTGGCAAGTAAAGCTAGATGAACCAAGTAGTAAGCTGTGCACATTTTTTACGCCATATGAGAGATATAGATTTTTGAGAATGCCTTTTGGTATAAAACTGGCGATGGAAGTTTACCAAATGACACAAAAGTTGTCCGGCCTGAAAGAAGTCGCAGTAAAGCTGATGAAACAATAAAAGAAGCCTTCAAAGATCATAACGATAACTTGCAAAATCTTTTTCAAAGACTGAGAGAAAAACATTGTAAATTTAACAGAGAAAAAATGAACCTACATATGTACTCGTAAAACCGAACTAAAATTTTTCAGGTATATTCTGTTAAAAAATGGACTAAAAGCAGATAATGCAAAAATTGAAGTGATCAAAAGCATGTCTACTCCAAAGGACGCAGAAAGCCTATCCAAATTTTTGGATTAGGTGACTTATCTATCAAAATTCATACCAAACTTATCGGAGAAAGCATGCAATTTACGAAAATTATCGCTCGATTTTCAAAGATTAAAGTCAGACATTACAAGTACTCCGGTTTTAATGTACTTCGATACCAATAAACCAGTCACAATACAAGCCGATGCATCTGATCATGCACTTGGGGCATGCTTAGTACAGGTTAATCTACCGGTGGCATATGCTTCTAGAGTTTTGACAAAAACACAGCGAAAGTATGCTCAAATGGAAAAAGAGCTTCTGAGCATAGAATTCGCATGGCGTAAGTTCGATCAGTATATATGCAGCAAAAAGGATGTGATAGTAGAAACCGCCAGAAACCATCGGCCTGAATATGAATCGTTACAAGGAGTCAACTTTCTGATATCCCAAAGCGATTGCAGGTAATGGTGCTTCTTCTTTAAAGATACAACCTAAATATTAAATATGTAAAAGGAAAAGAAATGCACATTGCAGATTTTCTCTCAAGAGCACCGGCAAACGAAAGCGAAATCAAACGCCAATATGAGATCTATCAGTTGAAGCAGAATGAAGACAATTTCTTTTTCAAACTCGACGAAATAAATCCGGTCAAAAACCTATGTGTAAGTGACGAACGTTTGGCACGCATAACAGCGGAAACAAAAAACGAAATCATCCTGACAAAGCTCATCAAAGTGATAAAAATTGGCTGGACGAGCGACGGCATCAGCTGCCGAACGAGCTGAAGATTTTTTGGGGCAGTCGCGACGATTTATCAGTTACAGTTTGGGAAACAGTTGCAGGGAACAGTTTACTGGCCCGGCATCAATTATCAATTGTCAAATCGTATCGAAAACTCCGAAACTTGTCTAAAGTTCGCTCCCAACCAACGAAATCCACAATGAAGTCGGGCAAGGTACCCAAATATCCTTTTCAACGTGTTTCATAACAGCCGATCATTTCTAGGATTTCTTTGAAATAGACAGACTGCGTGATCTTTCATCGAACGCTGCCATCATAATTTGTAAAAGAAATTTCTCTCGCCATGGGACTCCCATACAATGTGTGACGGATGGCGCAACGATGTTTACGTCAGAGGAGTTTAAAAGGTTCTGAAAGGATTGGGAATTCATTCTTACTCACTTAAGCCCAAAACACCAACAAGGCAACGGCAAAAAATATCAGCAGATTCCAGAACAGATTTGTACAAAGCACTTCAGGAGTGGAGAAATACACCAAACAAAACCAGTTTTTCAAAAGCAAAACGATTTTTCTCTCGTTCGACCCGAAGCGGCGTTCCTTGTTCACACACTGAATACTACCCAAAAGTTCCAGACCAAGTAAGGAATAAAATAGAGCAAAACAGACTCTCAGCAAAGCAACAATACGTCAAATACACGAGCAACCTGCCTGCCTTGAGGGTGGGTGACAAAATAATGACTAAAATCGATGCAAACGACGATAAATGGGTGAATGCTACCATTAAGAGCGTGGTGAAGCACCATTTTTTTATCACAACCAACAAACAAGCGCAACATCGCCGAAGCCGAGTACACCTAAAACTTATTCCAAACTCGAACACGAGTAAATGACGGTCATCAAACAGTAACTGTTGACACCGGCAGAGAAGCGTCCGTGGGTGTAAGCATGGAGCAAAAAATACCAGATTCAGCAAATACTGCACCTTAGGGAGGCAGTCCACCGTGAACTGCGGTACAACAACCGGCTCAAGAACATACCGTGGAAAGGCCACCTTACAACTCAAAACGTCTGCGCAAGCTACCCAGGAAATTTTATGAATGAGACGTTTATATGTGCACACGTTATTTAAATCTTTTTATTTTTAATATCTATCTATTACTTTGGAGCACTCGAACTATTAAAACCGTTATAATAAGGGGTTATTATAGGATGATTATATCATAACAAGTGTGCAAATTAAAAAAAAAAATTGACAAATTTTCATCAATTACATCCGGTTCTGAGTCTTACATAACGAAAACTCAGCTAATCAATACCCGCATGTAATAATAAAATAATAAAAAAACGACCTGCGGTTTTTGTTGTTAATGAAGCATTGCTATTTGTAAAAAGTATTTTTGCATTTCGTTTCGACTCCTTTGTATAATTCAATCTGCCTAAAAATTGTATTTAGTATAGGAATTTTCAAACTATTGCAAAGTAGGTTTTACTAAGTAAACTCAACAATTTGTATGTTTTATGCCTACTCTTTTCAGAGACATCTCTGTGGAAGACTATTTTCTATTGGTTGAGAGTTTGGACACTGAAGTTGTTGCATTTGCACCAATGCTAGCATCACATCACCCACGAGTTATTGCTGTTGGAGAAGGGAATGGTGACCTTTTACGCGTAACATTGCTCTTGTCAGAGGATTGCCGTATGCGGCGAAGTACGGCAGCATCGAAACACATGAAGTCAAACTTTTCCCCTCTAATAAGTTCGCTAGCAGTTGTTGAAGTCGATTTCAATAATTTTGATAGTAATAGTAAACTCGAATCTATTCAAAATGATGGAATTGTTGGCAAAGAGAGAAAAAATGTCCATATCAACGGAGACCTAGCTGACATCATTGGTAAATAAATTTATTTTTAAATGTTAATTTAAGATATTAAATCATTTTTATAGTAGGTATTCCCTTGAAAAATGCCCAATACAACGATGAGTCAGTTTTGGTACAAACAAGACAACATCATGGAAGTACACAATCTTTGAAAAACTATCGAAATAGCAAGTATGCTTTCCGCAATGATATGTCATCCATGGAAATCGGAGTATACGTTCTTCTTACTGCCTTCTGTTTTGCGATTGTGGTGTTTGTCATTTCATGTGTGGTATATGCATCAAAATTCAGACCAAGAACCATTGAGACAGAATTAACCAAGGCGATCATTGCTCCCAATATTTTGACAAAAGAACTTCGCTTCCCGAAGGAATCAACAACGAACGTTCACGACTGGGTGTGGTTGGGTCGCTCTACTATGGACAGATCATCTTTAATTAACGATGCAATTACGAATAATGATCAACGGGGTAAATATAATTTAACTGATATATATATATACTTATATATCCTTGTGAATTTGTAATTTACATTGAATGAATTACACATGAAAGATCAAACGACTACTCCAGAGTTGAATAAATTACTAGTTTGTAATATCCTCCAAGGTTGGCGACCACTCATCGATTATGTCGATGGATCGGAGCATGCTTGCCCATATTATTTCCGAATGCCTCTTTGGACTCTCCTGAGCCTGATAGAAGCATTTGATGGACGCCCTTAGAACAATCGCGAGCTATTTTTCTGTAACTAAAACGTCGGTTTATGAGCATTAATTATTTCAAAACTTGTGAAAATTGTACTCTTGGTTAGCTATATATAGTACTTCTCAGAATTATTTCGTCACTCCCTTACACAATATTTCAAACAAAATTATTTATATTATGCATTAATTTTATTCACGTACTTTTCTAGTAATAATTATCCAGTAGCAGCAGTGTACGGTAAAAAGTTTTAAAAAGATTCGCGTTCAGTGCGGAGTAATTTACTAAAAGTACTTGATAAAAAATATTTATTTTTATTATTTAACTACAGAATTCTTCAACGAATATTGAGATAAAAAGTTGAAATTTTGTTTTCAGATGCACGGATTAAGATTACAAATAATCCAATCAACTTCATAAACAATTCTGTCACATCCTTTGATGGTCATGCAAAACACCCAAGCCAGCAACAACATGAAATAGCAAGGTAATTTTTAGCGCACGTGACTTATCTCACATTTCATTAAAATTATAAAATTTTTAGGCCAGAATGCAATGATTCCAATTGCTGCATAAAGGCAATCGAATATAGGCCTCCTGTGCCCCCACATCGTAATATAGGCGTTAGAGCTTTCGTAAGTTTCGTAAGTATGCTAAGTATCAGGTCAGTCCATAAGTTCGTGCGTTTTTAAAGGTGGTTTTAAAATTAATAAAAAAGTTTTTTAAAGTATTTATTAATCAGAAATATATATTCCTTCACTATTTACAATGTCTTCCTAACGTTTAGGCAAATATATAATACCCTGCTCAAAAAATTGTTTGTCCTTGGAGCCAAAATACGCTTCGATATCCCTTTCTGTAGCTTCTTTTGAGGAGTAGTTCTTGTAACTCATATGGGATTGAAGTCCACGGAAAAGGTGATAATCACAAGGTGCAATATCCGGAGAGTATGGTGGATGCGGTATTAGCTCCCATCCAAACTCGTTCAGCTTGCCTAATGTTTGCCTTGCGGTATGAGTTCTTGCGTTGTCGTGGTGAAACAAAACTTTGCGTATATTCACTAAAGACGGCCGATTTTTGTTAAGTGCCTCATTCAGGTGTAATAGTTGATGGGAATAATAATCAGCAGTTATCGTCTGGTTTGGTTCCAGAAGTTCATAATAAATAATACCGGCCATATCCCACCAAATAGACAAGAGAATCTTCTTGGGATGAAGGCCATTATTGTAAAGGACCCATTTTTCATCACCAGTAACGATACGGTTCAAAAAAATTTCATTTTCAACCCGTTGCAGCAACTGAGAACATACATTCACTCTCTGCTGAAGGTTGGCGACGGAAAGTCTATGCGGAACCCATTTGCACAGCTTTGAAATATAAAAATATGCCTCTTATAGGCGTTCGAACATTCCATTTTATTTTTTAACCACACGTGCTTCTATCCGCGATTAAAATCACTTGTTGTATGCACAATATATTAAAGATAATATAAATAGTTCCGTTATATTCCGTGAATAATTTTTTGTATGCAAAAATCGTACAAAAGTGAAATTATGGGTAAACTACGCACGAACTTATGGACTGACCTCATAGTTCCGTTATATTCGGCGAATAATTTTTTGTATGCAAAAATCGTACAAAAGTGAAATTATGGGTAAAATACGCACGACTTATGGACTGACCTGATATACTGATTTAAAAACCTAAGTTGTTTAGTTTTGTCTTGCTTCGAATCATATTATTGCTTAAAATTAAATTTCTTCTTCATTCTTCAAGGGAACTCATTCTTTAAAAATTGTATCAGTTATTTCGTAGTAGATGCACGCAAGCTGTGATGATAAAAGCTTACATGTAAAAAAACGACTTGAGCGTAACATCACGCTTCAATGAGTAGACTGATTAATAATAAAGTGTACTCTCGCATAGCATGGAATCCATTCAATCCAACAGCTATTCAAGAAAAGAAATTTTATAAGATATATACTTGGCCGTAGTCACATCTCGCAGCCTGGCTATCGGAAAAAATGTTAATATCTCCCTCGCCTCCACGTTCCTTAAGCATTTTGCATGCCTGCAGGATCGCAAAGACTTCTGCCAAAAAAAAACACTAGCAGTATTCGGCAAGTTTAAGGAAAAAGATAAATTGACTGATTTAGAGAAAACCCCTGCTCCGCCTCTCGATTCCATCTTGGAACCGTCAGGGAAGACAGGGGTACTAGCTTCAGTACAGACTTTCCCCTTGTTCCAATCCGGCCTACTTGGAAAGATTCCCAGGCACGACCCTCAACCTCCAGTTTGCGGAAAGAGAGAGATCTGTCCGAAGTTCAGAGAAATACGGTGTTAACTGTCGAAAAATGCTACCATGCCCTTTGACAAATTGCCTCCAGAGGTCAAGGTTGAGGTTGAGTTGCGATGGAAATAATGTAAAAATCGATGGGAAGTAAGTGCAAGCCGACATTCAGGGCAGCAATGGGTCAAATTCTATATGATCCGGTGACGCCAGTGTATGCAATAATTTGAAATTTAATGATATTATAGCCCTTCCGAAGAGCTCCCACCAAACTAGGCATCCGTACGTTAAAGTTGGCGAAAACACCACGTTGTACACCCAAAGCACGACCTGTGGCTTGAGTCCCCATTTTTTGCCGAACATTGATTTGTAGGAGTGGCAAGCGATATTGGCCTTTTTTACCCGATTTTAGCTTCCAATGGAGTTTGGAGTCTAGTATCACTCCAAGATACCTAACTTCCGATGAAAGCGGAAGAACGTGGTTGTTTAACTTGGGAAGTCTAAAGTGTAGAGGTTTATATTTTCTGTTAAATAGCACCAGCTCCGTTTCGACTCTGAGGCCGCAACTCGGGCTGTGTACCCCCATGCACGAATCTAGTGATTCTGGCACCTCGCGCCACTACATTAATTTCCCTACAGCCAAACAGGGACGAAATCCAGAGACCGATAGGTCTCTCTGCCATGCTTTTAGTCTATTTAGTGCAGGGACAATTTATTGAGCCATAACATTATTGATATTAGAGGGCACTATCAATAATGTTATGTCCTTCAGAATGAATGAATATAAGTATACATACTTATACTTATCCATATATACTATGTCGTCAAAACCATTTAGTTAACTGTTTTGAGCGAAATTCGTAATATGTAACAGGGAAAATATTCATCAAGCGCGCATAATGTTGCGTAAAACAAAAATGCGATAGACGCGTTGAAATTTTTAAATACATATTTTAAATACACATTTGGTGAGGAGCAGAATGCTTCTATTATATTAAAATGTAATTGGCACGTACACCCTTGCTAGGCATTTGGCCAATCTCCTCCTTTAATTTGTGGCGTATGGCATGCATTTTGATGTTATTTCACAAATGGAGATACCTACAATTTTATGCCGCTACCGAACCGCAGATGGTTTTTATGAGGCGGTTTTTCATGATAGAAATACACTCGGAGGTTTGCTATTACCATCCAATGGGCGACAGCTATTAGAAAAAACATTCCCTATATTTTGTTGTAGTCACACACAAACCTAATTTGGCTGCGGCGATCACCTTTACTACATTATAAAACATTAATATACATTTTTTTTTCTGTCACCCAAAGAATTGTTGTGATTTTACTGTATTTTCCGCTAATATTACTGTACGAGCTGGCAAATTGCATCAAGCTTTCCTTTAAAAATTGTGAGCTTAGCTTACAAAAGCTAATCGTTGTTAGTTTTTCTACATGCAACGGAAGTGTATCAATGATCCTGACCGTTTTCCAATGAATGCGGGGAACTTGAAGTAGAAGATTTTTAGAGAAGGGAAAAATGGAATTTGTGTATGTTTCACCGCCTCTATTACTTCGCCAAATGTTTTGAGACCTGTCGACACTTTGATGTTGTCAAGCCAAGTAATTTTATTCCTGCCAATTCCTCTTCGTTCTTTAATTTTTCTGTGTATCAGCAGTTATAAAATATGATATTTGTTGCCTCTTGCTATGTGTTCGAAATAAGCGACATTCTTCATTTTATGACTTGGAGTTTGCATCCTATTTAGTACATAGTATGCCATTTGATATCTTTTCACAGATGAGAAAATTTTTAATGTTGAAGAAATTTTTAATAAGCAATGTTATGCTAAAACTTCTAAAGGTGCAAAAATGTTGTTCCAAGGGTTCAGCGAGACCACCATCCAAACTCCGTAATGGTTTGGTGGGGAATGTCTTGTAAAGACGTTACATCTCTTCATTTCTGCGAAAAAGGGATTAAAACCGGGGCAAAAGCATACCAGGAAGATGTCTTAGAAGTCGTGGTGAAGTAGTTGAGCAGTGCTTTCTTCAATATAGAGCGTTGAATCTTCCAGCAAGATTCCGCTCCAGCCCATAAGGCAAAAACAATTCAGATGTGGGTAAAAAACAGTATTCCTGGGTTTATAGTCCCAGAAGATTGACCGTCTGGAAATCCAGATATGAATCCATTGGACTACAGATTGTGGTCAGAATTGGAGAACATGGCCTGTCGAAGACTTCACAAAAATTTGGAGAATCTCAAACAATCTGGTTCGAGCAGCGACATCAATATATATGGAAAGCGTGCGTGCTGCAATAGATGATTGCTTATTCGTTTAAAGGCTGGTGTGAAAGCAAATAATGACCATTTCGAATGAAAATGTAAATTTTTTTTTAATATTTACATGATTAAATAAAACTAATTGTACTAAAAAAAAGTACCCTATAATCAGAAAGTCCCGGGAATGTTGAAATAAAACAAAACAGAGTTAAATTTTAGGCAAATTTATTTTATCTCCTTCAAAATATGACACGTCTGAAGCAACACACATGTGCCAACGTTTAACCCAGTCATGCATGCACCCCTGATAGGCCGACGAAGGGACGGCCTTCAGCTCCTTAATCGTATTCTCTTTGATCTCCTCTATCGACGGAAATCTCTTTCCACGAAGTGGTAACTTCAACTTGGGGAAACAAAAAGAAGTCGCACGGAGCCATATCAAATGAATACGGTGCTTGCACGATGGTATTTACTTGGTGTTTAGTCAAATAATCCAGCACAATTTGGGATCGGTGCGATAGCGCGTTATCATCATGCAAAACCAAGAATTGTTTGCAATCATTTCCGGCCGTTTGCGACGTACAGCATCTCTCAAACCAAGCTCTAAAAAGTAACATGTGTACAGTCAGCGTCAAAATGATAGCGCATTTGATTTTTTATTTTTAATTTTACATATGTTACGAATGATAAATTTAGATTCATACAGTTCCAATATATATGTAATAATATATTTAAAAATAGTGTTTATGCACAACCAAAATTAGTAGCTCTTCATTAAAATGAAAAAAATTATTTTCGTACTGCGTCAAAAATATAGCACATTTATGGAATCAGTGAGTTTTAAACACATAACAATAATAAATAAAGAAAAAAACGTATTCTAATAATGAGTGGACCCTCCATTTTTCTTTATGACTTCAGTCATGCGATTTGGAAGTGATTTAAATAGTTTCTTAATATACTGACGATTTTCGGAGTAAACCTTTCTCGCAAGAGATCCCCAACAATTTTCAATTATGTTTAGGTCAGGAGATCGGGAGGGCCACTGCAAAATATTAATATTTTTTTCGTTGAAAAAATGTTTTCCAATTTTTGCTGTATGCACACCTGCGTTATCCTGCTGGAAAATTAGGGAACCTTTTGTAACATGATGGCCACGGTTTACCACTTCGTTGCCAATCAGATTTATGTAGTCTCTGCTATTCATTCTTGAAGGTAGAAATTTAATTTCACTCCTTCCACGATAACCAATCCCGGCCCATATCATGACACATCCTCCTCCATGTTGGCGACGGCTCAAAACCTTACGCTCCTTCCGCAAGTCGTGGTAATAGTAAGCCCAACCATCCGGTCCATCTAAATTGAACTTTTTTTCGTCAGTAAAGATAACACGCCGCCAACGTTTATTCCACTTAATGTGCTCTTCTGCAAATTGTAATCTTTCTTGCCGATGCGTCGCTGTTAGTGGTGGCTTCCTTTGGAGTTTTTTGCGTGGGATAGTTTCAGATTTTTGCAAAAATCTTTGTACATTACGTACACGTGTTTCAACACCAGTTGCTTCTGCAAAATTTCTTGGCAGTGAGGTCAGAATTGGGTGCAACACGCGAAATCGCTCGTTCTTGTTTAGTCGTAATTGATTTTGGGCGGCCTCCGGAATGAGCTTTTCCATAATTCTCGGGATCTTTTAATAAATTTGAAATTACTTTACGGCTTCTATTTAATTGTTTTGCAATTCCACTTATTTTTGCTTTGTTTTTATGCAAATTTAGAGCCACTTTCACTTCTGCACTGTTAAGCTGCGTTTCTCGCCCCATTGTTATCAATAAATGTTATTTTTATCTTTATTGTACAAAATAAACACGTTTTTTTGCGAAACAAAATTATTGTCCACATTTAACGACTGTCCATCAATAACTACGAATTATTTTGTGCAAATGCGCTATCATTTTGACGCACCGATTTCACACATTTTTCAGATAACGGTAGTTTAACTAAAAAATATTTACCGCTATGCCGCTCAAAATGAGCAAGTGGACACATGGGACAAAACAAAAAGAATAACAAAAGGAATACAAACATATTGAAGCAATTTTTAGTTTATTTGTGATTGTGCTATCATTTTGACGCTGACTGTATGTCTTACAGTCCTACCAACATAAGAAAAAAATATGGACCAGTTCCCACGTGCGCGGTTCGTTTAAATTAAATATTCCCGGTACTTTTTGATCATAGGTATTATTATTTCATATCTATAACTGACTTAACTTGTAACAGAACGGCAGATAGTTTGATGGTATGAGGAACTTTTGCTTGTCATGGAGATTCGAACCTGCGCTCTTCTTTTGGTTTTTTTGTTGTTGAGTTTTATTTGTTTGAGTTAGAGTACCATATATCGTAAAACTTTTTATCTCTATGTTTGAGATGTCATTAATTTGCTGTACAAAAGGCGAAAAGTGAAGTCTTGCTCTTGCTTGACCTGGACATTCGCATAAATAGTGGAAAATAGTTTCTTTTATCCGCTCTGACTGACAGATTGTGCAGATGAGATTGAAGGGAAGGGAAGGGAAGGGAAAGTCTGGCCGCGTGATCCCCTACCTTCCCGGTTTGCATTGATACGTGAGGTGCCTGGGCGAGAAGCATCCGAAATATTCCCATGGTAGCCGGTTACTACGTTACCTACAGTTTAAACAAGAATAACTTGGAGTAAGAATCCCCAGTAGAATAATGAACATCATATAACATATACGATATATTATACAAATTTATAACTTTTGCATTTACGTATTTTACGTTTTAAATCTTTGCATTAAATCGTTAGGCTCACATTTTTTTAATCTTGTAGAGTAGTTTATCTTAGAAAGGTTATTTGCTCGGTTATTCGGATGAGTGGCAAGTCGGTTGTTGTATCTGCGGCTGAGGTTGTTTATTTCTTCGAAAACTGTCGTAAATTTTAGGTCACGGTGCAATATCTCGTTTCGGACAATCCATGCGGAGCACCTTTGACTGAAATCTTTGCATAATTTCTAGATTTCATTTTGCAGCTGAGCCCCATAATTGAACTCCTTCAGAATGGATTTATAGATAAGCACCTTATTGTCTAGTGCAAGTACTGAATTGTAGCCGATTAATCAGTGTAGTGATCGCAGTTTCAGTCCAAGCTGCTTTCGCTTTAAAAGTATATGCGATCGCCAAGTAAGGTTCCGGTCTAATAGAATACTTAAATATTTGGCATTATTTGTTTGAGGTATTGGAACGCTGGTAAGAGATACGGCAGGACATAAGCCGTGTGTGAATGTTATCTGTTAGTGCTTTCTTGTATGTAATCAGAAGCAATTGAGGCAAGGGTACTCCTGGCCATGACAACAGTATCATCTGCATACGTGGCCGCATATGTGTTCTTTGATAGTGGCAGGTCTGCGTGAACAAAGTGTACAAGACGGGGCCTAGAACACTTCGTTGTGGTACACCTGCTCTAATTGCGTGAAGGTTAATGGTTTCATTGTTTACTTTAACAAGAACATATCTATTTTGCAAGCACAATTTTATGGACATATAACAGTTATGCGGTAAACGCTGCTTAAGCTTGTATAGCAGCCCTTCATGCCAGACTTTATCGAAGGCTTGCGTTATATCGAAAAATGCCGCTGTACAGTGTTGCTTCTTCTTAAGTGCTTGTCTAGCGAAATCATACACACAATTAACTTGGTGGAGTGATACTTACGAAAACCAAATTGGTGGGCGGGAATGAGAGTCATTTGCGCAATTATTGGATTTATCCTTTTTAAAAGCAGCTTTTCGAAGAGTTTAGAGGCAACGGGCAGTAGACTTATTGGCCTGTAATTGGGGACTACGCTCGGGGTCTTTCCTGGCTTTTGTATAAGGATGATTTCAACAACTTTCCACTGAGTTGGGAAGTACTCGTGTCTGATCATCGCGTTAAATATAATGGTGAGGAATTTGTATCCACATATGGGCAGTTCTTTTAAAACCTTACTAGTTATTAGCTCATAACCTGGTGCATTTTTGGTTTTTAATAGTTTTGGTTGCTGCGTATTTAACTTCTTTCCAGTTGTTCCTACAGTTCGAAAATCCATTTGAAACGGAGCTGAAAGAAATTGGTTAGCTTCTGCGCCTACCTCTGCACTTTGAATCGGAAATGGCTGGAAAACATTTGATAGATGTTTGGCAAACTCTATTGCTTTTTGTTTATCAGTTTTTTGCCCAATCTCCATTACACGTTTTTAACGCTGCGTTGTGAGGCGTCGGTTGGTTGTGACATATTTTTCGTTGCCTTCCACAGTGAGTAGTTAGTAACTTCCGTAGGTGACAAGTTAGATAAATATTCATGCAGTTCTGAGTTTTTTTTTTGCTTATTTAACTTTTTTTTGTCGTTCTTGTTTCTGGTGCTTTGCCATATGCGTACTTTGTCGGAAATATTACTTGAGCATTTGATCGGATTTTTGACAGTCAACTTGTCAATAATTCCTTCCGTTTTTTTTATATCATTTCTGATATCTTCATGTCACAATTTTTGTACGGTATATACGGAATTTTGCAAATTTTGTTTTCCGTGATGTTAGTCGTATTCGCAACGCTGCCGTTAATATGTTATGGTCGGAAGGAAGTGGAAGTGTTTTTGCCCGTATCGTAGATGATTTAAATTTTCTTAATCAAGATGTGGCCATTTTCATTAGGTTTTATGTTTTTCATTCCATCTTGTAATACGCGTTATCATTAATTAACTCTTTTTCTTGACAGAATTGCACTAGTTTCCCCTTTCATTTCAATCTCCTAGTTCGTATTTTCCAACCACATTTGGTGTTTCCTCTTGTCCTATGTTTGCGTTGATGTCTTCCATGATTATATTTATATCATATTTCTTCGTCATTAGAATTTTCTAAAAATGGTTTCAATCTCGTCATTAGAACAGTCAGCATTGGGAGCATACCCTATACTTGGGTAATATTATATTATATAATATCTAAATCAACTGGGTTTGACTTTAATTTTAGTATCCCCATCCTGTCGGAAGATGTGATGAATTCGCTAACCTTCCCACAATGTCTTTTCGCGATAATAATGCCTGCTTCTGGTCCATGCCTTGAAGAATCATTCCTTGAGTAATAAAAGTATACATCTTTTTTTATGCAGTCGTTTGATTGCCAAAAAGTTTTGCTTACACCGAGGAAATCAAGTTTTAGTCTGTTTAATTTCTTTGTTGTCTAGTTTACCTGATTCGTACAAACTTCAAACATTCCTTGTAGCTAATTTTAAGTTCCTTGGGTGTTCCATAATATCTTTAGTTTTGTTTTTTGTATGCAATTGTCATGGGAAAGTGTACTTTCAGTGGTTTCGCACCGCCTTTTATATATAGTGTTTACAATTAGGTGGGTATCTCTACCCAGACAATTTATTTTTTTTTTTTTTTTGGCATAAGTATTAATACATTCGATGTATTTATAGGATAAAGAGAATGCCAACAAAGGTCAAAGTGCAGCAGAAGCAAAGGACGTGGATAACCAACTTGAGCAATGCCGTAAAGATGTCTCACAAATAAAAACTGGAGGCCACATTTGCCAAAAACCAAAGTCTTTTAATATGAAACAGAAGACTTTACAACACGTTGATTACGAAAAAATGCATAACGCAGAAAAATTGGTACAATTTGCTGATTATAGCAGAAAAACTGCTTTTCAATTTGATTCTCTCCCACAAAAAAATTATATTGGTAATGATACAGGTAAATCTAAAAATAAAATAGAAAAACTATAAAAGTTATACTATATATTGGATTTTTTTCTACTATATACTAAAACATTCCCTCTTGGCATTTTAGCAGAATCCTTAGTCTGCGAAACACCGGAAAATAAAGCACGAAGATCAATGGTGGGGGATCAGAATAGCACAACAAATTTATTACAACAGAATCTTGGATTAAAAGCAGGCATGAAAAAGGAAGTTAAGAGAGCTACAGTCGTTGGAAACCCAATGTTTTCTAATACAAGTGATGATCACGTAGACAGTCATGACGACCTGGTTCTTGATGGTTTTGAAATGGATTACGAACAAATTATGCATTATTTTGATAATCTAAAGGTATGACAGTTGGGGCCATGCACCCAATTTTTCAAAGATATCCTTAGAATCCTTTTAACAATTCCCTTAACGAGTGATAATTATATAATTTAAGTACAGTATTTAAATGCATATATTTTAATGAGGTCCAGTAAAATAATTTTAAGTAATTTCTTAATTAAATTAATCGAAGGACTTCAATACTAGGTTATTCAATAAGTTTTGCGGTTTGAAAACAGAGAGCGTTGCTACTAGCTAAAATTTTTTTTGTTATGTTGGTAAATTCTTCATATAAACATATGTGAAGTTTCATTTCAATCTGTCAATTCATTCGTTGTTTACAAGACATTTAGTATCCATGTGTCACAGTATTTTCTACAGTGGAAAAAGCAGTGATTGAATTTTTATTTTTGGAAGGTTTAAAAGTAAAAAAAAAATAGGAACGAATGTTGAAAATGTTTAAGGACTTTTCGCCATCAATTAGTATAGCAGAAAAATTGGTTATTGAATTTAAACGTGGTACGACCAGCCTTGAAGACATTCATGTTGAGAACGCCCAAAAACAGATGCTCACTTCAGGGATGGAATTAATAAAATGGAATCTCGTTGGAACAAGTGTATTGATGTTCAGGGAGACTATACTGAATAATAAAGTTTATTTCAAACCATAAAATTGTGTTTTTCGTATCGAACCACAAAACTTATTGAACATCCTAGTATATTAGATGAAGTAGAAAGTTCTGATTCTTGTCTATTAGATGTTTTTAGACTTATGTATTGAATCGAGTTATACTATGCAGTGCTTTGAAGAGTGAAATTGCGCTTGCAACAAATATTGTGCTTGGTGAAGCCAGTAGTGTGTTACATCATTCCCTAATGAAAAACAGAAACAGTTTTATGCATTCTTCAAGATTCGAAATAAAACCAAGAAAGGCTTATAACTTCTTACTTCACCTATTAATAATGATTTGCTTATAGAATGGCTTAAAGGGCGTTAGGCCAAATTTTCCTCTAATTTATACTTTACGCTTTAATTTCTTCTCAGAAATGGATAATTACATATTTTGTATAAAGTTGTTTGTCGCCTCCAAAAGCACATAGCTTTTATGAGAAGCCTTTTTCGTGATGATTCATTATACCTGTTCTCTATGAAATGGTTGCGAACAAATCGGGGCGGCTACAGCGACCACCTAAAACAAGCACCGTAGTTAGGAATTAGGACATTTAACTTTGCAACTATGATGTTTGATACCATTAGTATTATAAAATTCGTGGCAAATTTTATTTCCGGAGTCATCCATATAGGAGGTTCTTCTTCAAAATTAAAAAAAAAATATTTAATCTTTATTTTGTTCGGTTTATTAATTATGGAACACGATTTCATTCATGTGGCTATTTCGGTTAGCTTCGCAGTAGCGTATTCTGTTAATCCAGTTTTCCAAGGCCTAAGTGATGGTTTATAGCTCTATCTCGCAAAGCGCCGGAATCTTTAATGGATTGTTCACATAATATTGATCCTTCACTTCACCCCACAAAAAACTCTATCGTGGAATCCTGCTGAAACCAAATATCGTCCAAGTCCATGTTTTAAATTTTTGCCCACGAAAAAACGTTCGTCTTCTCTCTGTAGAGGTCACCGTTGGTCGAAATGGTGTTTCCAGCAGCAATTTCAAAGAAAAAATTGACCAATGATTCCACCGATCCAAACTTTCACTTTCTGAGGATACATTGGTAAATACTTTTTTTTTAAGAGGAGGTTTTACGTGGCTCTTCGAGGCTAACCTGAAGAAGGGCAACCGCTATTAGACGAATTCTATAATTATGTATTCCATGCCCTCGGTATGTTTCGAACCTACCGAATGGTAGTCACGCATAATCCCATTCGGTTACAGCGGTATTATTGTGTGGCAAGTGGAAAATATAAATCTACATAATACTATTTCTCATATAAATATGCATTTTGTTGTCTTTTGCAGGAGTCGAATGCTTAAGTATTGAATGATGGCAAAAATACGCATTACACTATATCAACTGAAGTAAATCCATAGAAAAAATATATAAATAAATTACTGACGGAATTTCCAACCCATCATTGGACATTACTGGATAATTTGGAAAGAAACAATTCAGAATAAAAACATCGGCGATAGACACGATAAATAAATATACGGTGAAAGATGCATGTTATTATGTTATCTTATAAATACCCATGCGCATAATATTACGCTTACTTCGTTCATAAGTAAATATAAATAATAATGTTACTCATACATTCTACAAATCAATCACATAAAATACGCGTGTTCTAGAACAGCATAAGAAATTATAATTAAGGATAAAATTGAAGGTATTTATTTATTATTTTAAATCACCATAAGATTTCAAATTATTATTAGTTGCATAAATTCATATGTTTATTTCATGAAATAATGCATTCCATTACCAATAGATAATTTGTTTTAAATGTATGCAAGAAGCCAAATAATTAACTGTTTAAGCATAAGATTGTGCCGTCCAAGTATTTTATTTCAATGTTTAACTATTTATTCTGCTTTAATCATCATTATGTTATATATCTACATACACATACATATATATAAATATTAATATATTATATATTATGTATATATATATATATACATATATATTTATAGCTACATATATATATATATATATATATATATACATACATATACAATATATATAACAAGGTGAAGTCCAAAATAAACAAGACTGAGCTAAAATAGAAACGACGTGAGCTTTGTTCTGATAACTTCGAGTTTATTTATTCAAAATAGTCTCCTCTGGCTTCGATACACGGTTTTGCGCGATCTTAAAGCTTTTCAAAAAAGCGAATACGGTGAGTATATATGGTATATATATATAAATGGCGCGTACACCCTTTTTGCGTGTTTGGCCGACCTCCTCCTATTTGTGGCGTGTGTCTTGATGTTCCACAAATAGGAATGTTCATTGTCATTTATGTTCACAACCATCTCTGAAACGTGTAAACCACTCATGAACTCTGGCACGAGATAGACAATCATCGGCATAAACTTGCTTTTTTCATCAGTTCAAATGTTTCGGTAAACGTTTTACCGATTTTAAAACAAAATTTGATATTAGCTCTTTGTTAGAAAATCATTTTTGTACCGATAACACAAACATGCTTAAGACACTTAAGATGCGATAACTTCGCTTCCACTGAACCGAATATCACCACGCTTTCACTGGAAGTAAGCTAGGGATGTTACTTCCAACGCACGAACTCATTAAAAAAATGGCGCCATGAAAAACATTTTTATGACGCCAGTCTTGTTTGGGGTTCACCTTGTATATATATATATATATATCTACACCTTGCATATATTATATATATATATCTAAATATAAAAAATTTCTTAGCTGTATAGTTGTAAAATATAGGTCACACCGATTGAAGCTTCTGCGGAGCTTTTCAGCTTTTAGGAGGTGAAACTAACCTTAAATACATATACTCATCTATTTTAGAAAGTAATGGTATCAGTTTTCACACTCATATAAATGTACAAACTGTTAAGACTCATAAAGCTTATGTTGAATATTTATTTGAAAATTTTAAGCAGTAATTTTAATTGATGTATCCTGATAGTTACTCAACCAAATATGTCGCAATATTTTCCAATTTCGCTCATGAAAATATGTGAAAACACCAAATGAATTATAACTTGTACAATTTATACACTATAAATAAATCAAGAGAAGATAAATTAATGTCTTTAAATCCTCAGATGCGAAATAAGTAACTGGATAAAATAAACCGATAATTTCCAGGTTAGTTTTAGGATAGTTCCTTCATACTCTCCGTATAAGAAGAAGAACAAACAATTAACGTCATTAAATATAATTGGTAACAAATATTTTCTCAAAATTTGGTATTTTGAATTTTAGACACACTTTCGAAAAAGGATTTTACCTTATGTCCTTCGTATTACTTTAAAAGTGTGTTTAACGCCTTCTTGTTCGGACGTTTTAACATCTCGCTTTCGAGTAGTGGTAAACATAATCATTAAAATATGTTTACTTCGAAATAGACGCTTCAACGTGCTGAACACGATTTAGCATTGTTGGTTAAAACAAAAAAGAAGCAAATAAACAATATAAAAAAACGAAACAAAACAAAATTAGTATGCCATTAGAGCGCACTCCACCGCGCGAAGTAGAACACTAAGTAACGCGCCAACAACAAAAACAAAACCGCACTCAAATTACTTTGATAGTTTACATAAAAGGGGAACCAAATAAATCATGGCAAAATTAAGAGAACCAACAATACTGCTATGATTGATCAATACAAAACGCCAGCAACCTTAACAACTAATCAATCTCAAGTGGAGAGTCCGGCATTAAAGACTACTTTGTCGCTCTACAACTATCCGCAAGATACAACATTAAAATCCCTCTTGAAAAATCACCCTTTGTAAGAGAAAATAATGGGCATTTCATAAGCACCGGAGAACCGACATATTGGCCTACAGATATCAGAAAACAACCAGATTTAATTGATTTAGACATTGTGAAAGATATGCCCCAATTTAAATGACCATTTAGTCACATCGTCGGATCATTCGCTACTTCTAATAATAATTCTTTGAACTCTGCACGAACAAATTTTTATAGGGCTATATAATAATAAAACGGACTGGAATTATTTTCGACAAAGTGTGGAAGCATAATTGGCAATAAATGTTTCATTAAGAACGGAAATCAGAATTGACTCAGCAATAGTTTTTTTCAACGATTCCGTCATCGAAGCCCTCACCCTTTCGACACCGACTAAAAAAATTCAACACAAGGAATCTATTCCAATACATATCAAACAAAGAATACAGCACAAAAGGAAACTCCGTAAAAAGTGACAAACTACTACACATCCTGAAGATAGGGCAGAAGTTCACAAATCAACGACTGAAATAAAAACATTACTAAAATAAGCTAAAAGTTTGAAAATGCAATACATACATAACTTGGGAGCCACGGCAGCTTACAATTATTCTCTATGGAGAGCAACTGAAAACTTAGTCCAACCATTTCCACATAAACTTCTTACTAAAACATAACGCGGAACGTGGGCCAAAGCCAATAAACACACTGAACACTTTAAAACTATGTTCTTAAACGAAAAAGACAACCCGCACATTGAACAAAATCTAAACGCGACTAACCCAGAACAGAAAATGAAAATGATAACATCAGCCGATATCAAGTATCATTTGCAAAATCTGAACAGCAAAAAATCACCGGGCTACGATTTAATAAATGGCAAAATCCTAAAAAAAATTACATAACACTTGGGCTGAACAATCCCGTGCCTAACACATATGTATATGGCACTAGTTTTATTGCATTCACTTCTTTTTAGTTCTTCTTCTTAATTGGCGCGATAACCGCTTACGCGATTTTGACCGAGTCCAGCAAAGCGCGTCAGTCGTTTCTTTCTTGTGCTAACCGGCGCCAATTGAACGCACCAAGTGAAGCCAAGTCCTTCTCCACCTGATTTTTCCAACGCAGAGGAGGTCTTCCTCTTCCTCTACTACCACCAGCTGGTATCGCATCGAATACTTTCAGAGCCGGAGCGTTGGTATCCATTCGGACGACATGACCCAGCCAACGTAGCCTCTGGATCTTTATTCGCTGCGCTATGTCTATGTCGTCGTAAAGCTCATACAGTTCATCGTTCCATCGTCTGCGATATTCGCCGTAACTTGCAAAGGTCCAAAAATCTTACGCAGAATCTTTCTCTCAAACACTAAAAGCGTCGCTTCATCGGATGTTATTATCGTCCACGCTTCTGCGCCATACGTTAGGACGGGCATGATGAGAGTCTTGTAGAGTATTAGTTTGGTTCTTTTTCAGTTAGTACTATCCTTAAACAGACAACTGTTTCATGACATATTCATTTCATCAATTCTTGAATTATTGTTCTAAGAGTAACGCTACTTTTGTTAGTTTCAAAACAATGGATCAAAAAGAATTTCGTATTTTAATTTAATTAATTTATATTGCATTAGCATTTGGCCATGAGAAAACTCTCACTGCTGACCAAAATGCACCGTGTTCCCCGTGCAGATGGGGCAGTTTGGTGAATTATCATAGCTAAATCTGTGGAGGTATTTTCTAAACATCCCGTGCTCTGGGTGGAATATCCAAATTGAAGCTTTTCGGGAGTCGTTGTTATTGCTGGTCAGATTCATCTGTGGTACTATTCAGGTGGCATTACGTCCCCACCTCCTTGAATCCTGCTGACAGATCAACCAGGGGAACTGTTCCCCGACAACTTTCACAATCAAATTTGTGGAAGTATGGACCCCCGTTCCTGCAAGGGGAAGAGTGTAATTGGCCCACGTCCAGTGTGCCTCAAACTAAACTCCCAGAAATTCGTCAGAGTCCTGGTATCCATGAATAATCGAATCGTCATCTCGCATTCAACTGGTGCTTTCTTGGAAGTTCTCAAGTTATTTACGGCCACACGTGGCATGCCAAGCTGTATTTGGTCAGACAACGCAACCAATTTCGCAGGTGCTAAGAACGATTTTTTCGATTCACATCACCTTGTTCGCCACATTTCGGCGGCTTGTGCGAAGTCGCAGTTAAAATGACTAAACAACACCTGTATCGCATTTCTGGGGTCTGCAATTCTTGGTTTCTATGAAAGACATACCTTCGAAAGATCAAAATTAAGAAAATGTTTTTTCTAATAGCGGTCGCCCCTCGGCAGGCAATGGCAAACCTCCGAGTGTATTTTTGCCATGAAAAAGCTCCTCATAAAAAATATCTGCCGTTCGGAGTCGGCTTGAAACTGTAGGTCCCTCCATTTGTGGAACAACATCAAGACGCACGCCACAAATAGGAGGAGGAGCTCGGCCAAACACCTAACAGAAGTGTACGCGTCAATTATATACATATATATATATATATATATGGATGTTCACTGGTATCTTTCCAGCAACAACGCATATTTAGGACCCCGTCGTACATGACGATTGCTGAAATACCTTCTGATGAGATGCGCAAGAGATAACGTGGTGTTTTAAGGCTAGTAGTATGTTGGACCATTTTGCCGCATTGAAAGCATTTTTTACATCCCATGTGGTGGTGTTTCCCCGCTGATAGCTTCACATATGATACATTAAAAAATGTTCCCTACTGTATCCAACATACAAAGCGGTCTCTATGCGGGTGGTTGGTATGATTGCTTGCCTGGTTTAAGCAGCAGCACCAAGCGTTGCAATATCTGTCGCGTTGAGAAGGTGCCTTCAGCCAAGCATTTATTGTATAGGTTGGCGAATGTGCGAGGTCTTGCCCGTATCGCGGTTTTAAGGGAAATGTTTGGAACCCGGTCTTTTACACGTTTTAGTGTGTTTAACACTTCTTCTGGTGTCACCGCTGGTTCATTTACGATTGCATCCAAGTCATATTCTTCGTCGCTTGTTTTGCCTTGTGAGGGAAAGAACGTTAATGCTATTTGTTGCAGTAGTTGTAGGCACGTGGGCTGTGGTGCTCCAGGCCCTTTCACTTTTTGCATAACCGTTTTATACGCCAGACCCGTCAGGATAGAATCATCAGTGAACGTCAGCCGCCAGTAAACAATCGAATTTAACCAAAGATGTCCTGTGTTCCAAAGTAAACGATTGCCTCACCAGCCTTTATCGCTTTTCCCCCACTAAATCCACGGCGACCCTCATTAGGAGGACGAGGTCAAACTACAGCTAAAGATGAAAGTCGGTGACACACCAATACCGACCGATAACAACTCTAAAACCTTGGACGTTACCTTCGATAGTTTGCTCTCCTTTTCAGCGCATACAACCGCAATTGCCACTAAGTTCCAAAACCTCAACAAGGAACTCAATTCGCTAGCACTTTGGGCAAAGACAAATAAATGTTGGTGTAGGAATTTAAAGCAACTGACCAATCGGTTCTAAATTACGCTGCGCCCGTCTGGTCGCCTAGTATCAGTGATTTGCAGTGGACAAAGCTACAGAGCCGTCAGAATGCTGCTATTAGCACAACCATGGGATGCCACCTGATACCTTACTTATAGAGAGATATTAAGCAACATTCATCGAGAGGCTTACCACCTTTCTAAGCTCCCGACACCTGCATCGGAAACCAACACCTCCCATTGCAGATTCAGAGCTTCAGCGTAGCTCTGGCTCAATGAAGGTATTATAGGAGGTGCGCAGTTTGCAATGGCGAAGGCAGCGTGAGACATCAGTAAGCATAGCAAATGGCAGTTCCAGGAAGAGCAGCACCACAACAACCCACTGCAGAAGAACTTGTCGGACCATATCCAGTTAAGTCGTAATTGTAGTTTTTTTATTTGTAATATTTGTGGAATATACACTAGCAGTATTCGAATAGCGTTTTGCAGTGCTGGCGATGTAAAAAATGTAACGCAAATGTAGTTTAATTTTGCAAAGTAGAGTCGAAAAAAGTGTGCTTTGAATAATAAATAATTTTATTAATGGGTTTTTCTTAAAACTGAATATTTTGAATATTTTATATTTATCTTACTCATTTTGTAATAAATAATTTAATAGTTTTGAAAATTTTTAAGACATGAACGAGAGGAAAGTTTAGCTCTGACAGTGGACGGATTAAAGGAACATTTCGAGGGGTTGGTTTTTAAGAGATCTTCAAAAAATTATGTATATATTTATGCTAGGCCGTTATTAAAAGGTGGAGCGAAACTTTTTATTCGAAACCAATGCCGAGTTAACAGCTGGGATTCTTTAAAATCCGCTCTGCGCTTGGAAAATGTTAGTAGGTATGTTATTGGCCAGCTTGATCGCGTACTTCATCGAAGGAGTTTCTTATAGCAGGCAATAAGGGCAACCTGTACCAGGCGAAAATCGTAAAGGACTTTAACGACGATTGAAAAAGCCTTTATTTTGAGTCAGGCCGTTGCACGGTAATCATGCGCATGTACTTTACTCGGAGCTGTCCCCGCAGTTAACGTATTTCAAATGCGGTGATGAAGGTTAGCGATGGAATGAGTGCAAAAATTCTGGAAGAGCAGTTATGTCGACTGCAAGTCCTGAAGGTTCATTCGCCGATGATCTGGGCGTAGTTCAAGCAATAAGTAAATATGCAGATACGAAGCTGAATGAGGCCACTAACAAGCGGCTCAGAGTCCGCGTATGCAGGGTGAGATATGGGCGGCATAATGAGTGGCTGAAAGTGTGGTGAGATCGGAGGATCGTCACGTAGTGCGAATTTTATAAAGCCCTCCGATAAAAGCTTCTAAGCCAAATCAGCAAATTGCAAGGAGAGTTGAGAAATAGCAGAGACGGATCAATTGAAATATGACAAAGATACAAGTACTGATATAAGCATGGCTGAATATGACGCAGTCCTGTTTTGAAAAGACATCGTCGACAAGGATCAGTATATGAGCCGAAAGATAAAGCCGATGGAGAAAAAATATCACTTCTATGAGATGTAGGCGCTAACAAAAGCCCGGATGGCGATGCCGTCGTTGTGAACATAAAGAAAAATGACGTTCCCCTTAGAGTCTCACGTTGGGCAATGAAAATGCGTCGCGTTGACGCTCTAAGCCGAATCCCGTGATGAATTCTGGACAATTCGTTGTCATCGATTGAAGCAAGACCAGAGAGCGATCGATTGGATACGAACTGTTCGAAATACCCAACGAAGGAGCTCGTGGTTGAGCCGTCGAGTCCCCGATATTTATATAAACAGCGACGAGCCGAAATCAAGTATGCCAGAAACAAGTTAGTAGCCATCGAGGGCCCACGGTAGGGATCGGGATTCAAATTAAAGCCGAAATACCTCGGGCAACACAATATAGCTAAAACCAAGAATCGAGGACTATGTTGCAGAGAGTGTCGGTGATCATGGCCCGAATTTCTAATAAATTATGATCTGTCCTCTGAGGCTGAATGATCGCGCAGTATGGTCGAATGTCGGCCTTGATGCTCGGACAACTCGAACTCGATGAACGCACTCACCTAATTAATACGACATTGACTTGTAAATGACAGGCAACACCGACGAATGAAGGCAGACGAGAGACACAAAAAAGGACAGGGATGGCAGTCTTTAAACTGCACGGCGCCCAAATGGTTGGAATCAATTTTTAACCAAGAATTAAAATAAATGGTTACTTCAAATAACTAAAGCTTTGTATTCTATTTTCGTGGTGAGGCTCGGAATGTTAAGAAAAGTCGATTCAGCCATTTCTATTCATCCGTTTGTGCGCATGGTGCACATATAACTCTTTATCTAAGGTCGAGGCCACGGCCACTTTTGGGTAAATGTGTTTATTTTAATATCATTTCCTTTTTATATGCTAAGTCTAAATTTCCGTCCATATTTCATTGCCTATAAGTTTGTTTCATTCCAAAATTTCATAGCCAATCCAAATTGAATTTTACTTACTATCCATCATGGATAAAATGTAGAAAATATAACGACACGAGAGTTCTCAAATTTGAGATATTTCATATTTAGCTCATTCATTTCTTCATTCTGCTGCATTAATTCTTAAAAAATGGGCCAGCCAAAATTGAAATATTCTCTAAAGAAAAAAATATTCATTTCGTATTTATCGGCAAGAACACCTGTTTAGGACAAAATTCATCAAAAATGTTTTTTTATTGTACTTTATAATTATGCATATAATACTATAAAATTGTTTTTAATTACTAAACTGAGTATGTTTGGCACAAATTATTACTAGCAACTTGGAACAAAGGTATACTTCTGATTGGTCCGGTGTAATCCTCATTCTTGCTTGGGTGGATACTTCTGCTATGAATTGATGTCAACGGTTTGCCCCAGAATTTTAAATGCTTTAGGGTGTTGTAATATGCTATCCTGCGGAAATAAAAATTAGTTTATTAGTTATGTTTCGGATCCTTTGATTTGCGTGAGGAATCAATAAAATGAATGTTTAGTGATTTACGTTATCCGATCGTATGCATTTTTTTCAGTTGCCACACATGTACTTATTGATTTATAATTTTTGCATACAAGGTTAAAAAAAACTACATTGTAGGTAAACTATCAAGTTCCGAAATGACACAAAGGAACGCCGAAAGAAGTAAACTCAATTTTGGGCCATAAATAACGGGAATGTGTTCCGTTTTTCTGGTCAGGTAAACAATTTCGATTTTAACTTTTTTTTGTATCAATCGATTTATCGCTTTTTTCATTCACCTGAAATACAATACAAACATAAAAGCGATCTGATCCAGAAAAACGGCTTATTTCGTGTGATCCTTGTCCAAAATACTTACACAAAATGCAATAAGTTGCCGACGAGAACAGGCTTCCTTTAGTCTTTTTCTGTGATTTTTTTTTTTTAATTTATCGGGCAATTATGTTTTACAAAGCCCTAAACAGTGTCAAAAAATTCATCTGCGGATAAGGTGAGTACGAATGTATCATTCATCGCCGGATAAACTCCTATCTGAGTAACAACTTCTTGATGAACCCATTGCAGTGAGATCTACACTGCGGCACCCTTAAAAGTTTCGGTCGACACTAGACTCAATATTGACTATATGACCTTTCTTACTTTACTTCCATTCCAAAACGTTTGACTCTGTGAATCACAAACTTTAATCTTAAAACTTAAAAACTTGTTCCATTTTGTCCCTGTTTATGCAGGTGATGTTCAGTTGCATGTTAGTTGTTTCCTTGACTCCATTTGTTTTTATTAACAATTTAAATACTGACTTCAAATTTATAACCAATGTACAGGGTGAACGATATGAAGTGTTACCAACTTCACACTGCTTGTATCTGTGAAACAGCTCTTGACATCAACGTCAAAATTGTTCTAATGACGTTCAATGTATTGTTTATAAGCCATCAAAAGCATTTGCGTCTCAGTTTTGTTAAATTTTTTTTCGTGTGATTGCGTTATATAATATTTAGCTGGAAAATCACAACCAGCCATTGTTCGTGAACTCAGTCACCTCAAAGTGAATAAAATGTTTGTGTATCGCATTATAAAACGTTACAATGATACTGGTAGCATTGCAAATCGCTATGGAGGTGGACCAAAAAAAACCGCAACAACGCCAGAAATGGTTCGGAAAGTGAAGGCTCGACTTGAACGAAATCCACGTCGAAGTGGAAGAAAAATGGCCAAAGAACTAAAAAATATCGCAAGACAGCATTCGACGCATATTGAAAAATGAGCTCAAGGTCAAGGATTAAAAGTTCCAAAAAGCACACGATCTTCCACCCCGGCAAAAAAAAGTTCAGTGCGAAAGAGCAAAGCGTATGCGAAAGAGTAAGAGCTTGCAGGAACGTGGCGAATTTCCTAACATTGTGTTTTCTGATGAAAAAAATGTCGATCGTGTTTACTTGACCGAACGCTCATACGAGAATTTGAGCTTACGTGGGTACGGCCACTCCAAGCAATTTCCCATCGCAAGTAATGGTTTGGGCCGCAATAACCGCTGATGGACGCTCTCCAATCGTTTTTATCGAGCCTGGTGTCAAAGTGAATGCGATTTATTATCGGGGAAAATGTTTTAGAAGCTGCTTTAGGGCCGTGGACACGTAAACATTTCGGTCGTAGACCATGGACGTTCCAACAGGACTCGGCACCATCTCATAAAGCTTGTGTGAACCGTGAACCAAGCATGGTTAAAAAATCAGGTTCCACACTCCATTTCGTCCACACAATGGCTTTCGAATTCGCCAGACGCAAATCCGATGGACTATTCCGTCTGGTCCATTTTGGAGAGCAAGGTGAGGACTAAAAGATATGCCAGTATGGATGCGCTGAAAGAAGCGATTATACGAGAATGGGCCAAACTACCTCAAGATCACATTCGTGCAGCATGCAACTAATTTTTTGACCGTTTGAAGGCTATAGTCAAGGCAAAAGGTGTCCATATCGAGCTAAAGTAAATATATGTTAAAATTGTAATCATTTTTGAACAATTTTGTATTTGAAATCAATAAAAACTAATTTCACACAAGAAAGTTACGGTATTTTGAATAGGTAACACTTCATATCGTTCACCCTGTATTAACCATTTGGGTACGGAGCCGCTCGACGAGCGAGCGTCTCTGAGGACGAGAGGTATTGGAATGCGCAGTAAAGAAAATAAATACGTTGAACGTTATAAAAACTAAGGCTTTATTTAACACAAGAAAAAAATTTCATTAAGTCAAAAAATTATTATAAAAAAACAAATTGAAAAAAAAAACAGCAAGATAAAATATATAAAGAGCCTGCTGGTTCCTCTGGCAGTGACCCTAAGAGACTGAATCGAAGAACTGAAATTCGTTCTGACTCTGCCGTCCTCTCAAATCGTAAGTCACATTATAAAGAAGATAAGACTTCGTCGCTAATGGTCCTTAATGTCTTTCAGTGAAAACGTGACTCTTTTAATATAGGTATGCGTATCTTATCGCTCAGAACGACAGACGTCGCGAGCGTTACAGCTACGAAATAATTTGGAATTTAGCCGCCGATACGCGTCCGCAACGGTAAAACGGCTTGGGCCGCTATATGCCGACACTCGTCCCCAAAGGGTTAATCCTCAATCAAGACAAATCTCAGAGCATCACTACATACAGTTATAACTTGATAACTATACGATAGTTAGACTAAATAATGCTGCAAAAATTTAGGGGTTATAATTAATAGAACTATGATATGGAGTAACCAAATTTTTAGTCCTGCAGGAGAAGTATAGTATATGTTATGCTCCGAAAGATATGGGCAACTCAACATTTTATACCAGTGATAATTCAACTGCTTCTATCTAAAATGTATTTATTACCGACGCATACTGGGGAGTTTTGTACAGAGATGCGGAAAAAAATATACATCCCAAAAAATATTTACATTTTTACTACTAACGAAGTTGTGTATTTGTGTATGAAAAGAACATGTCTAAAAACTATTTTTTTAAAAAAATTAAAAAAAATTTTTTTTTTTTAATTCATAAATTTAAATTATTTTTTTTTTTTTATTAATATAAGCCAGCAAATATTTACGCACAGGATACATGTAAGTTCATAATTCTGAATTACCCTCAAAATGTCAAAACAAAATTAAAAGTGTTTCGTTATCATTATGCACACACTAGAAAGCGCTTAGTTATTATCATTGCCAAAAAATAATCAGTGGCGCCCGGTGGCGCCTGGTGGCACCTGCAATTGATTAAAACTGAAAGAGACGTTATTAAGCAACACGTTGATACTAGTTTCTGACCGTAGGTAAATGTAGCTCAACTTGCAGATCCAAGAATATGAAGGAATATGATTTTTTTTTTTCGTAAAATTAATTATAAATAGATAATCAAATGCTTTACAGCCTTTGTTCTTCCGGCTAAAATATATAAAAATATCGTACCCTAAATGAAAAATAAAAAATTGGAAGTCGGCTCAAGCAAAAAGAAAAAAAAACCACTTTGGGCTTTGAAGTTTTTTCTTGGTCAGTTCAATACTAGAAAAAAATTATACTTTTGACATATCTATAAAAAAAAACTGTAAGTCGGAGTTTAGTAATTCTTTTTGATTTTATTGTTGGTTCTATTCTGGAATTTAGAAATACCATTAAACATTGCGTAGGTGGTATGTTGCAAATTTGACTTTTTTCCGCAAAATCCCCAGTGTGCGACGTGGTTTATGAGTTGTAGTATACTAATTGTAATAGTGTGTGTCGCAGTAGACATATTCTATGTATACATACATGCCTACTGTAAATTCGTTTTGACCACATTTCTGTGTTTGCGAAGCCAATTAAGGGGTAACACCACTGTACACGCGTAAAATAAACACGATTTTTAAAGAATTTTTTTTTATAGAAGGAAAGGGGAAACAATCACTCTGATTTGGGAAGTTATTACTTATATACTAAAATACAAAACTACAAAGTTTGATCGAAAAATTTTACAAAATGGCGGCATTGGAGACATTTTTGTAATGTGGTTTCTCTTGAAGGAGCTCCGCGGCACGCAGCACAGAGGGTGCAAATTTTAATCTGGAACAAAGAAACATTTTTTTTCTTAATCTAGATAAGAATAGCTAGAGAAACACGTAGGGAATTTAAAAAATATTTATTTTTGTGGAATTAGCAAGAATTTGAAGGAAAAAACTCTATTTTGGACTAAAAAAACGGCACTTAAATAATTATAACAATCGTTTAAATTAATCTATCGAAAATCCCCTACGCTCTTCTCTTAAGAAGGTTATTATACAGACGTAGTGAAAAACCTGATTAAATATTTAAAATTGTTTGAGTTATGCTGCGTGCCAATTTCAGAAAACGTGTTTTGAGAAAAACGCGTTTAAAGTTTGGAAATTTGGAGAAGTCGTTAGGTAGCAGTCACTAACGCTTGGTTAAAAGCTTAAAATATTTATGAAATAGACTTCGGTAACGTATAAAACTTTTTGTTCTGTATTTTAAAAGGTTCAAAGAATTTTTTAAGCTTATAAAAAAAAAATCAATTTTTTGAAATTTCTACAGTGGTGTTACCCCTTAATTGCGTATGTATCATTTGACGATTTGCTTCAAATGTTCAAATGTTTATTGTTACTTCAGAAGATCATTACTACTCAGGAGCCCAGGCATCTCTTAGATCGACTTCATTTCTCAAAATCTTCGGGTTTACTCAACTTTGTCCCATTAAAATATAGTTTTCTGAACATCTATACTTTGTATTCTGTCTTGCGGAATATTCTACTCCTAAAAATTCAAAATATAAAGGGTATTGCTTCGTTATTTTGCCGAATATCTCTGACTTTCATCATGTACCTTCTATTTCGCAACTTAGTGTATGTATGCCATTATCTATAATATATCTATTCCACTCTTTTATTTCATCCCAACAATTATTGCTTTTATGCCTATTCTCTAATACCTCTTCTACTTTTAATTGCTATTCATTAATCTAAGGTTCAATTGTTATTTTGAGTTTTACATAAGTAATCTAGTTTTGAAGTGAAGTATGGTTAAAATAGCTTTTGGTTGTGTATTTAGCTAAAAACAAAAAAAAGTAAAAAAAAAATATTTAACCCTTTCAATACTAACGGGACACATACGTATGAGTGTTTTCGTTTTACTAAATGCCAAATATTTCTTTGCATCGCTGTGTATTTTCTTCACATTAGTTTTTTACGAGATATACCATCAATTATGCTCCGTATGGCCCGTTATACTTTGTATTTTTCTCTACACATGTTTTGCAGTCGTAGTTAAATCGTAGCACGTGGTAGATCAGTAAGTGGAAAAACGACAATTATAGATCTACTGAGTGTTCATTACGGGTGGGACAATGTTTTCCCAGGACATTTTCTCAATTCCTAGAAATAATTTCTTTATTTATATAAGAGGACATACTATTTAGATCACTAGTAATAACATTTCATGGTTAAATATTTTTTCCCCTTAAAAAATCCGTATTGAAAGGGTTAAACTAAGTTCAATTTCAAAAGAACATTTACAACAAAAACAAAATACAGCATAAACCTAAACCGATCCCACAGCAAGTTTCGTGTCCGAACTTTTAACGTTAATGACGTCAATATTGTGACTTGCAAACTACTGACTTTTTTTAATACTATTCTAAATCGTTTCCTAAAGTGATGCTATCTGAGCGGTTTTCTTTGCTGTTCTGTGTTTTATTTCGGCCCAGAAAGATAGTATTGGGTTCAGTGTTATGTGTAGGAACTTTGGAACTTTTTTCTTGGTTAGCGTATTGGAGCAAGTTTGCATGCTAATTTTTAGTAGGACGTGTTTCTTTGTTAGAAATATTAGCTCCAATTTCTCTGTGGCTAATTTGAGGTCACGTGAGTCTAGCCACGTTTGTGTCCATATCACGAATTGGTTAAGTTTTCTAGGAGCTTCTTAATGGTTTTGTGCTGCGATGAATGCAGCGATATCGTATGCATATCCGATTAGAACTGTACTATCGGGCATTTCTATATTGAATATCTTGTCATAACTAATGTTCCACAATTTGTGCCGCTCCGGTGTGACGTCTATACCTCGAGAACTCCCCGGGGTTTGATAGACGAGTTTGCGATCTCGCAAATAACTGCTCATTATGTGCTGCAGATATGCCGAAATTTTTAACCTTTGTCTAAGGTGGCTAATATGTCTGCCCATCTGACGCTCTTGCATGCGTTCCTTACATCTAAGAAGACCATGGTTTTACCAGGATTGAATATTGCCATGTTGCAAATACCTCTGCTCAAAGTTGAAGTGGGGAGCAGCAGAGAAAAATACATAACAAAATTGCGAAAACACCCAAATCTGTTCCCAATGCTTTATGCAACACCAAACATATCCAATTACATATAATTTTCCTTTTTAAATGTCAATAAAACCCATTTTGAATTTAAACTCAAGATTTAAATTTTATTTAAAAAAAGTGAAAGTTTGCAGTTGAATCATCATTTTAAATATAAATAAAATCATCGAACGAATCTGACCTAACCACTGTTTAAAAAAAATTTGGTTTTATGAATAGGATATGTACATCGATTCTTATTTTAGAATAAGTCATAAAAAAATATTGCACTACTTACCTATAATTCCTGTTGCTTGCTGCATAAATAATCGGATTAATAACACTCGAAGCCCATGCCATTACCGATGCTATAATGTGAAACCAAGGATAATTAGTTTTCCTTTCATCGTCCACTACATTAGCCAGCATTAATGGTAAAAAACAACAAAGAAAGCAACCGAATATGGTAACCATCATTACTGTTAACCTGTTATCTTCGTTGTGCTTTCGAGCAGTCAATACTGATTCGTTTGGTGAAACTTTGTAATTTCTATGTGTGTCCATTTTTCTTTTTTGCCGTAAAACCGTTAAATAAATGCAGGAATATGAAACTATTATAACTATGCATGGCAAAAGAAATCCAATCAGAAACAAAGTTTTTTTGATCGACTTTCCATTCTTCTTTAAAATAGTACAGGAAAATGTGGCTTCGTCAAGTCCCATCGCTCCCCAAATTCCCAAAATAGGTGGCAGCTGAAATTTTTTTTTATAAATATGAGTCGAAACTTAATTAATTTAAAGTTAATACAAAAGTTAAATTTTATGTAGTGGTGTAATAATAAGCCTCTTCTTTTCGCAAAGCGTTAGCAAGTGGCGAATAGATGAAGCAATAGATGAATAATAACAGGGCTGCATATACTGCTAGGGGCTCTTCCGATTTGTGGTGTGCGTTATGATTTCTTGAAATGATTTAATCTGGAACATGATGTTGACAAGCTGTCACATTTAAAAGAACGTTGTGAAACCAAACAGTTAAATAATCTAAGATTATAGTGCATGCTTACTCTATGAGGACTATAATCGCAATATATTTAACAAAGAGTGATTGAATTTGACAGTTCTTATGAGAAAAAGTTACCATAATGCCAATTTGAATAAAAAAATATTTACCCATTTCAATCACGATATATAGAATACAAAGCTGGTGCCACCTGAAAACCGTTACTTTGTTCTATGTGATTTTGACAATTGAGTGAGGTATATACAGAAAATAAACAAACCTTTCTTTAAAAGTTACTTGTTTGTGATATTGATTGATTGTTTTGGTGAACACAGGGATATATGTATATATTTTTTGGTAACCCTTTATTATTGTTTCTATTTAAACTTAAAATATTTAGAATTTTTCTTCCTTTTTGGGTTTCAATAATATTGTATTTAGAAGCCAATAGCACTGTATAAAGGGTGGTTAAATTTCAAGGCCCGTCGATAAGCCAGCAACAATTCAAGAGCTAAAGGATGAGATAATTCGGCACATTAACGGCATAGAACCTCAATTATGCCTCAGCGTCATCGAAAATTTGGACCATCGGATGGAGGTGGGCCGCCGAGGCCGCGGCGGTCATTTGGCCGATATTTTGTTCCATACCTAATTGAGCCATATCAATATTATCATTATATATAAGACTGAGTCCATGCTCAAACGAAATTTCTATTGCCGATAAAATTATTAAAAAATTATTCTTATTATATATATATAAAATTGGCGCGTACACCCTTTGGGTGTTTGGCCAAGTTCATGGAGGGACCTACAGTTTCAAGTCGACTCCGAACCGCAGATATTTTTATGACGAGTTTTTCATGGCAGAATACACTCGGAGCATTGTCATTGCCTGCCGAGGGGCGACCACTATTAGAAAAATATTTTTCCTTAATTTTGGTGTTTCACCGAGATTCGAACCTACGTTCTCTCTGTGGTAGTCACGCACCAACCCATTCGCCCTAGTTTTCAATTATTTCTATTCCATTCCATTATAATGGAAAAAAAATATTTATATATATTTATATATACTAGGATCGCCCATGCGTCGAAATTTCGACGTTATTCGACGTTATATAAATACGGAGAGCAAAATTTAGTCATATCTTTTTTTTGTATTTATAGTCATAGAAAAAAGTTTAAACATATATAAATGGATGGCTTATGCTGAAACCTTTTACATGATATATGTGAATATATGTAGTAAAATTAAATATGAAAAATATCCCATTTTACCTGTATTAAGCGATCCTATATTTGTGTATTTCAAATATCATAATTTTTTTCTATTCATCAATTGGAAACATTTAATTTTACGTATTACGAAACAAAAATGTATTTATTCTTTTTTGAAAAACCATAATAAAAAACAATCATTAATTAATCCATGACCATCATAACTTCTGAATCAAATTTATAATAGTATTGATTCACAATATATGTATAAGTTTCCAGTTGTTTCATCAACTTTTATATCATGATACAAATACATAATATCATGATACATATTATAGCATGATATATTATAATACAGGTAAAATAGTGTGATTAATTTTACCTGCACCTATTCACTTATGTGTCTATTTTAATACATTGTGCAAGCCGTCTCTACATATGCTACTAATGGTATATGCTTCAACTTTTTTCTATGACTATAAATACTAAAAAAAGGTACGACAAAATTTTGCTCTCCGTATTAATACCTATATAGATTTATAAAAAAATATATATATAATTATATATTGCCCGTGGAGAGTTAGAGGACTTAATTGTAGAAATAAAGTCCATTTAAAATCCATTCTGACGAGAAATAAATCGCCAATTGCCGAAACATCTTTCATTGCTCCTCACTGCTCGCGACTACAAAAAATGTCGTTACCTAAAATCAAAGGAGAATATTCCGAATTTAAAAACATTATGAGTCGGTTTGAGAGTTTAGTGCACAATATTCCCACAATCCCGGATATTGAAAAATTTAATCATTTAGTGTCAAGTCTACTCGGTGAAGCCTTGGGCACAGTGAAGTCCTTTCAAATGTCGGAAGAAAATTATATAAAGGCGTTGGCCAGTTTGAGAGAGGTTTATGACAGTAAATGTCTGATATTTTTTAATGGTACCAAAACTTTTTGAATTGTCAAAAATCCAAAGGTCTTCTGCGTCGTCATTGCAACTACCAAGTTGCGCTTAGTTTTTGATGCTACGATTCGCACATCAACACAAGTTGCGTTGAATGAAACCTTGATGGTCGGACCGGTCGTTCAAGCGGATCTTTTTTCGACACTCCTTCGCTTCCGATTGCACAAGTATGCCATGACTGCCGACATCACGAAGATGTATCGCCAAATCTTGGTGCACGAAGACGACAGGAACTTCCAGCTCATAGTGTGGAGACAGGATCTATCGAAGTATTTGCAAATTTTTCGACTCAACATCGGGACATACGGCACTATGCCTGCACCATTTCTCGCCACACGGTGTCTGTAAATGCTAAGCGACACAAATAAAGCCAAATATCCTCTCGGTTCCAAAGTCATTCGGAATGGCTTTTACGTCGACGACCTATTAACAGGATCCGACAGTATAGAGTAGTGGGAAGTATATGGAGTGAGGCACACAGATACAACAGGAAGTAAATACAATTTTAGAATCGGCAGGCCTGAAATTAGCAAAGTGGTTTTCCAATCATTCGAACTCATCGAATAGTGAGAGACTCCAAAAAATATTGCAGCTCAGCGATACTGACTCTACCAAAACGCTGGGAATCCACTGGCAGCCGAAAGATAACATTTTTCGCTTAATTCTGGAGAATGATTTTAGCGAGCTGTGAGCAACTAAACGTAATATTTTATCGGTTTCCGCTCGCCTCTTTGACCCTCTTGGTTTATTAGCCCCGCTAGTTACCAAAACTAAAATCCTATTACAAGAGCTTTGGATTCAAAAGCTAGACTAGGTTGAGTCGATTCCATTGCGGCTTGACACCAGCTGGCAAAACTTAAAAATCAATTTGTTGCAGCTTCCATTAATTAGCCTTCCTCGGTGTGTAAATACATAGTCGAGTGCCAGCTGCCAAATTCATGGCTTTTTTGACGCTTCAATAAAGCGCGTATGGCTGCGTATATACGTAGCCAATCCGCTAGTGGTACGAAATGCACGTTGCTTTACTTAAAAATCTAGAGTGACTCCGCTGAAGACTAAATCTTTTCCGCGTTTAGAGCTCTTGGCAGCCCATCTTCTTGCCAAATTATGGTCAAGATTTTCTGGACAGACTCCGAAATAATTCTGCATTGGATTAAAATGCATCCATCGTCGTTGCAAACTAGGTGCAAATAGAGTGTCCGAAATCCAAGAGTGGACTCAGAATGTGTCGTTGCGTCATGTGCCCACAAAACAAAATCCAGTGGATCAAGTGTCTCGGGGTTGTAACGTGGACGAATTGGGTAATTCAATATGGTATGGTAGTCCACAGTTCCTCCTAGAAGACCCTGCTACATGGCCACAAAATGTCAACTTCAGTCTCTCTCCAGAACAAGAAACACTCGAGAAAAAGAAGAACGCAATTACGCCACGACAAATCAACTTCTCGAAATATTTGAAATGTTGTCATCTCACAGAAAAGTGCTCCGGATTTTCGCTTATATACTTAGATGGCTTCGAAAAATACGAGAGCGAAAAACAGAATCTGAAATAATACCCACGGCAAAGGAATTACAATTGAGTTTGCTTAAAATTGTCGAAATAATTCAACAGTTTGAATTCAGCAATGAAATTAGTAAATTATCGAAAAAAAACCGTTCTTCACCCAAGCTTGTAGAAATTAACTACATTTCTGCATGAACACTCGGAATCATCATTATCGTTTAAACTGATTCGAGTAGGCGGCCGATTATTCAATGCACCATTCCCCTATGATGCTAAGTTCCCTTTACTATTACGCAAAAATTTGCACTTTGCGAAGGCATATATCCGGTTCCTACATTTTCGTAATCACCATGCCGGTCCAAAGGCGTTGGTAGCGCTTCTGCGAGAAAAAGTATAGCTGATAAATGCTCGAGAAGCCTGTAGACGAACTGTAAGAGAATGCATTCACTGTTTTCGTTATAAGCCAAAATTGCAAGGTCAGATCCTGGATAATCCACCCGCCGATCGATTACGCCCTTCACAATGTGTGAGGTATATTATTGTGTAACTGATTTAACTGCTGATAAATTTATTTTCGCTCCCAAAAGGTTCATTGAGCGCCGAGGGATGCCAGCCAAAATATACTGAGACAACGCGATGAACTTTGTGGGAGCAGAGAGGAACTTGAGGGAGTTTCGGGAAGTCTTTCTGAAACAGAAGCAAGATATTCTCCAACACGCCGCCGACGAAGGATTCACCTTCGTCTTCATACCTCCGAGGGCACTCCACTTCGGCGGCCTGTGGGAAGCAGCAGTAAAATCGGCCAAACAGTCGGCAACGCGCTGTTAACGGCCGAAGAAACCGCAACGCTTCTCGTCGAAATAGAAGCAGTATTGAACTCCTGACCGCTCCCACCATTCAGTAACAACCCCAACGACGGCGAGGCGCTAATACCGGCGCACCTGCTAATCGTTTGCCCCTTGCGAGCTTTGCCACCGGAGAAGGTACCCGACAACCCCAGCCACTGCTTAGACAGATGGAAGCTTGTTTGCTCTCTCAAGCAACAATTTTGGCGCGCGTTGTCGAAGAGCTACCTTCTGGAGCTTCAGCAGTTCAACAAATGGGTGAACCCGCAGCCCAACATCCAACCAGGCCAACTCGTCGTCGTCCACGAAGACATCGCAGCAGTGGGTGCTGGGTCGAGTAACCGCAACCCTTCCCGGAGCGGACGGCAAAATTCGCGTCGCAGACATAGCAACTAGGTCGGGTGAAGTGAGACGCCCTATCAAGAAACTCACCGTGCTGCCGGTGGAAAACAAACATTGAAGACTGTTGGATTAATTCAAGGTGGCCGGTGTCAAGCTAGATTCTGGCAAACATTCTAATTTAATAAATTAAAATTAGTATAAGTAACTAATAAAAATATTTTTTGCAAATTTAAATAATTGAAATTAAATAAAAAAAATAAGCAAACTATAAAGGCTTAATATTAAGTTATATATATATATATATATATATATATAATTTATATATATAATATATGTATATGTATATGTAACATATATACATTACATTAAGGTAAGTTAATAAGTCTACATTACTACCTCTCACTTTCCTTACTTTTCGCTATTTACTTTCGGTCATTGACTTTATTCTACAGCTATACTTTCCGTTCTTCTTATTTCTATTTACCTACCTACATACATATTTTCTCATCTAACTCTCTCTAACTCTCCACTTACTGTTCTTTCGTTTCTGCTATGCCTTTAATCTTAAGCAGTAATATAAGAGTAAAAAAAAAAAGAGTTTCGCTTTTGAATTACACAGGCCTGCGAAATTTAACTTTTTTCAGTTTCTAGAATGGCTGTACTTGTTTCTTGTAGTTTTTTATGCGCTGAAAACGAATCTGACCTTCAAAATGCTCCATCACGTCAGGATTTTTGGTAAATGAAGCCTAAAAGGTCAAAAAATGGCCATTTTAGCCATTTTTGATAATTTTTTTTGGGATAGAAATTTTTTTTTTTCAATTTTCGACGAAAAGGTCGCATAGTACAACTCTTTAGCTTTAAAACCCATTTTTTTAAATTATTGTACGATTTTTTAAAAAAAAGTTATGACATTTTGAAATTAACAGTTTCAGTTACGCCAATAGACGTTATACCCAACGTTTATTTTCAACAAGACGGCGCTACATGCCACACAAGCAATGAAAGCATTGATCTTTTACAGGAAAAGTTTCCGGACCGTATTATCTGTCGAAGAGGTAATCACAATTGACCACCGAGATCATGTGATTTAACACCTTGTCACTTTTTTCTTTGGGGTCACGTGAAAGATTAAGTCTACGTCAACAGCACAGGGTCGATTCAAGACCTCAAAGATGGAAATCGTGAGGCTATCGAGGGCATAGGGCAGCCACTTTGCAATTCGGATATGGAAAATTTCATGAAAAGCATATTGTCCTGTAAGCGTCATCGTGGTGGTCATTTGCCTGATTTTATTTTCCACTATTAAAGGCATACCTTTCTCTTTATAATAAAATAAACATCCGATCATTTATATTAAAAAATAGCATTTTTCTTTGAATATCAAAATAACACCTCTGTTTGGAAAACTCTATATATGTACATATATATAAAGTGGTCTGACATTCCAGTTAAATTTAGTAAATATCTAATGAATAACAATAGGAATGCATGTTACTGTAATTATGTACATATGCAAATAATGAGAGATGCTCATAAAATAAGAGAAATTCATTACGGTTGAGAAAGAATGCAAATGTAAGAATAATGCCAAACAGAGAAATAAGAGGTTGAATGATATGTACTGCTCGGCTGTACTTTTCGTCGGTAACAGAGACTATAATGTAAAAATTGTCTGATTTAAAGATAGCAAAGGTCGCCATGTTATTCTATTAATTTGACTAAAGCTAGCAATTGTTAAGTCAGGCATGCTGCGGAAATCGCCCACTATCGTGGTAAGATCGTCGTCTTTACGCCCAGCCAAAGTAAGGAAACAAGGGGCTGAACTATGAATTTAAAGACCGGTATTAAATATTTTGGGGTAATGTGGTTTCAGCAAGACGGTAGCACATGCCACACAGCACGGGTAACACTGGACTTGTTGAGAGGCGAGTTCGGTGAACATTTTATTTCACGTTGGGGACCTGTCAATTGGCCACCCAGATCGTGCGATATAACGCCTTTAGATTATTTTTTGTGGGGCTATTTTAAAGCTCATTTCTATTCAGACAAGCCTGCTTCAATTAACGCATTGGAAGACAACATTAAAGCATTTATATGTGAGATACCGGCCGAAACATTGGAAAGAGTATGCCAAAATTGGACCGATTGGACGATTTAAATAAAAATTTTATGCATTTTTCTGAATTTTACGTGGTTGCTACGTTATTGGCAGCGCTTTAACCTGTTAAGCGATTAGTTTTTCTTAGACAGCTCGATTTACTGTGCTAAATTAATTTCAAACGAAGACTGTCGAAAACCGGTTTTAAACGATTATGATAACGATGATCAGGAAATTCAGTGTTCATGCTTACTTTATAATGCCAAAATAACCGGGAAAATTTTGTTTTTTGCTTAACTTTAAATTTCATAGCAAATGCAATTTCCTTTTTCGGCATGACGCACATATATGACATTAACTAAAAAATAAGCTTTTGAAATTGACGCATATATACGACATAATCACTTAACAGGTTAAAATCATGTTCGAGCATTTGGTGTCGTTTTTGTGACATACTGGTTTGAGGATAGCTGAGTATGGGGAGAGCTTATTTTCGAGGGATACATGGGGATTCCGATTTAACAGCTAATAAAGACTTCGAAGTTTGATTCCTAGTGCCTTGCGTTTAGTAAAAATGTGGGTTTGCCATGTGAGCTTGCAGTCAAGATGCATTCCGAGATATTCTGTAACATTACTTTGGGTTATGATTGTGTAATTAAGTTTAACGGATGGGGAAATATTTCGCTTGAGTGTAAAGGTTACTTGAAAAGATTTTGACTCATTTGGTTTTATTGTCCAGTCTCTGAGCCATTGAGTTATTTTATCAAGTCCTCTTTGGAGTTTAACAGAAGCCACATCAGGGAGGGAGTTGATTGCGAGTAAGGCGGTGTGATCTTCAAAAGTTCCGACGATAGTTCCCTCAGTAACTGGTAGATCGTGAGTGTAAAGCAAGTATAAGATAGGATCCATAATACTGCCTTGGGGTACACCAGTTAAACCAGGTACACCAGCAGAGCTGAAATTGTTCTTCATTTTTTTTTTTATAAGTACTAATTTTAAGGTAGGATTTGATAAAGATATAATAATTTTATTTTCCAGAGTAAACCATCATGCCAGACATGGTCGAAGGCTTCAGATATGTCAAGAAATGCAGCTGCGCAATACTTCTTCTGTTCAAATGCTATGTGAATATTACTTATGAGTCTCTGTACTTGTCCGATGGCCCCATGTGTTATTCTGAAGCCGAATTGGTGATTTGGGATTACTTTTCGGTTGTCAATTATGGGCATCATTATTTTGAGAAATAGCGACTCCAAAACTTTTGAGGTAATAGGCAACAAGCTGACGGGTCGATATGATTTCAATTTTTCGGCGATTTTTCCGGGTTTAAGAATCATTTTTATTAGTGCAACTTTCCATTAAGGAGGAACAAAACCAGTTAATATCAGTTTCTCCAGTAATAAGACCATATCCGGGGGCTTTTTGGTTTTAAGTTTTTTTATTGCTTCTTTCACTTCCTTTTTGTAAAACTTTTTTATGGCTGGATGAGCTCCAAGGTGTCTTCAACTTTTTGAGCAGTACTTACTGAGGGTTCGATATCATGTGGGGTAAATACTCGGGATAAGTGACGGGCAAATGTTTGAGCTTTTTCAAGATCCGACTTAGCCCATTTGTTATTTTCCATTTTAATGGCTGATTGTGCTAAAGCTGGCCTTTTGAACTTTTTTGCTGCCTTCCAAAGAGAGTAATATGAAAAAGAGGATGCATCGAGGTTACTGAGATAGTTTTATAGTTGAGTTACGTTCATTTTTGAGAAGTTCCTTGAGGTCTTATGTAAGAGATTCAGATTTTTTTTTGTCTCCAGGGTGTCTGGTTTGTTGCCAATGCTTTGTCGCGCGGAATTTTGCTATCATTTTTTTTTCAACTATACGAGATATCTATGATCGTTGTAGCTTCGTTACGCAAGGTGTGGATTTCCAAGCTGCTTGCTGGACACAGCTATTAAAATGCTCTACAGCATTATTTACATCTTCATTGGACTTGAGAGGGTGCTTCAGATCAACTGCTGAAGGTACAAGCGTCCGAAAGTTCTTCCAATCAGTTTTACTGTTATAAAGAAAGCATGTGACAAGTGAGTGTCAGCTGAGTATTTAAAAGTGGTCGGAGGAAAGTTCATAATATGAGTTAAAGGTTATTTTACTAGCCGGAATACCTTTCGCTACGCAAAAGTTGATTAAATCGGGTCTTTTATTTGTGTCAGTCAGCCAATATGTTGGGGTGCCTGAGGAGACTATAATCAGATTCAATTTTGTTATCACTACTAAAAACTGCGTGTATTTGACGTTATTGTCTCCCCCTGCAAGGAATCTGTTGCCGAGGGTTGAGAAAAATTTTTCATATTCCTCAGATTTTATAGCATGGTTGGTTGGACTGTAAACTGATGAGATTGCTAGGAGGCCTTGCGGGTTTCCCACAACTATGTTCGCGTTCCAAAGGAGAATATTAATGGGTTTGAGTGGCTTAATTTTCGAGTCGTGAGGGCAACGAGTAGGTTAATCATTGTTGCAAGACTTGTCTGAGGAGTGCGATCATTTCTCGCATTTCACTTGAGGACTCCGATGTTATTTCTTTGGACTGAGGGGTGGGTTGCAGTCTTTATAATTTGCTAGATGATTTTATTCGGATAAGGCCCATTTGACGTTATCTGTTTTCGTCTTACGCGAGAAATTTGAAGATAAGTGGGCTCCAGCCCGCTTAATGCAAACAGGTTTTCTGTGGCAGTAGGTTTTTGTGTGACCGTACTGTTCACAGTTAGCTCATTAAGGAATTTCGCGTTTTGGGCGTGGGCGTTCAAACACAATTTTCGAGGTAAATAGATACTTGATCTTATATATATCTTTATTGTTCGGGCTCGGTTTCAACTCGACAATGAATATCGGGAGTGGCCTTTTTGTAATTCTGTTCTTGATGTTGTATACAATTGTCGCTTTGTGGCCAAGATCTTTAAGCTCTGGAGAGATTTCTTCAATGTCAATAAAATTCGGTGTCACTTTGCTCCAGAAGAGTAACAATAATATCTTTTTGTAGACTTCAGGGGTGGATGAGGTCAATAGTTTGTTAACTATTACCTGGAATATATTTACTGGTTGAAGGTGTTGGAGAGAAACTCTGCTGTTGGTTTTGGGGTGGTTCATTTAGAGCGGACAAGGGAGTGATTTCTTCGATGTTCTGGTTATGTGGCAACTTCAGCTTGTCTTGCAGTAAAATAATTTTCTGCTGTATAATTTTCTGTTGCGAGATTTGTTCTTGATTTTCCAAGGGGTTTGGCGAGTTAATATTTGGACAAAGACATTGTGTATTCCACGGAGAAGCTATGGTTGCTGTTTTTGGGGTTGTTGGGCTTGCTGTTGCAGCTGTTTTTCCAGTTGTTGTTGATGCTGCTGTTGCATTTGTTTGTTGTTGTTGCTGTTTCGAACCACCCTAATTTGGTGGGGAGCGGCCAACGCCCATTTTTAATTTTGTAAATTATTATTGTTTTTTGTCAGTTGGCAATACCTCGTTTTTAAGCTCAGCTGATTGAAGCTGTTGTTTTATGTTATACTGATTTCACGTTTTTGTTTGGTGTTTTTGTTATTGTGTTATTTTCACATTGCGCAAGCTCTGAGCGCTAAATTTTAATTAGCAAAATATACTTTTATTATACACTATTTTTACGTTATTTTATACTCTACCGATTAAGAAAATTTTCCTTAATCGGATTCGCACAATTTTATATTTTATACACAGTTAATTTTTTACTTCCAAATTCTCTTTCTGGTGGTTTAAGGGTTGCCAACCGAAGATCGTCGTTGGTAGAATTAATATTTGAATACGTTCCCAGCACGCTGTAAATGGATGAGGCCTGAACCAAACCTACAGCGGGGTGATGTAGTTCTTATCCGAGATTAGAACTTGCCTCCAGCGTTCTAGCGCATGAGTGGGATCACTGAAACTCATCCTGCAGCGATGGTGTAACGGTAACCAGTTATCTGCGGTCGGCATGTACGTCAAACGACAGTGTCAGCGCCCAGTACAAAGGCTTAAGCCGGGCAGGATGTTTGAGATTGGGGCATGTAACCAGGTGTTACCCGAAATTTTTGCATTACAAAGCACAGAAGCATAGTTTTAATTTATTTTCCTGTGCATAGTGTTTATGGTACAGATACTGTAACAGCTAATTACGTGCATATTTCAAGTATTTTTGATGTTAAAGATACACCTCGCACAGGTGTTGTCGAAAATACCGATAAAATCACAGAAATAGACGAAGTTGACCGGCATATTAATAGTCTTAGCATCGCCTAGGAGCTAAAGATCGACCATAAAACAGTTTTAAACTATTTACGCAAAGCTGAATTCAAAAAGAAGCTCGATATTTGAGTGCCACACCAATTAACACCAAAAACAAAGATGGATCGATTTTCCATCTACACATAAGACAATATTGCGCGAAAACTATCGTGGTCAAAGCGTGGTAAAGCAGCTCTAACAGTGGCCAAACCAGGACTAACGGCCAGGAAGGTTCTACTGTGTATTTGGTGGGACTTGAAAGGAATCATTTATTCTGAGTTGCTTTCATATGGCCAAACGCTAAGTTCAGATCTCTACTTTCATCAACTGGACCGGTTGACCAGAATTGGAAAACAGAAGAGGTGAAAAGAGGTGAAGAGGTTAAAAACTCCAGGAGCTTGGTTGGGAAGTTTTAATGCATCCACCATGAACTCCGGACCTGGCAACAAGCGACTACCACCTTTTCCTCTCATTGCATGCCTGAGTGCTAAGAAATTGGTATCAAGAGAAGAAAATCGATTACTAAAGTGTTTATCAATAAGGACTAAGACATCTATGAGACGGGTATTAGGAAGTTACCTTTAAAACGGGAACAAATTATACAACAATATGAAACATTTTAAATAAAGTTTTGAATTTTAGGCAATAATAATGGATTTATTTTCCCCAAACTAATATTACGATTTCATGACATTATAACATTTTATGTTACTTGAGAACCCCTAATATACACGTATCTCAATATAGGTATTTAGTTTTTTAATTGACATTAGATTTCAATTGGTGAGGTACAATGATTCAATTTAAAATAAAAAAAATAACTTACGAGCATTAAAAATGACGCTGACCAGATAAATACAAGTTGTAGTAAGATATAACTCCGTTTATATATTTGCACGTATAACAAATGGCAGGCAATCAGAATGTATCTGAAAGAAAAATAATATAACAATTACATTATAATTTACAAATATAAAAAGGGAAAATCCTTTGTAACACCAATTATTTAAATTTTAAATTCTTACCCAACATTTTTCTTTTATGCCCAGGTAAACAACAATTTTATAAGGCTATCAAAGTAAAGACTATTAGTGTAAAACTACAAATACAACCTTGATTTATTAAATATTAAGTGTGCTACCCTGTAAACATAGATTTATAAGTGCAACTCTACATATCCCGTGAGCAGAAATCAAAACTAATCTTTATTAAAAATGAATAAAGGCAAAAATAACGGAGGAAGTGGCCTACATAAATTTCACAAAAGCTAGACAAAAAAATATTTTAAATGCTATGGAAACCATATCCATATCTCAAGTATATAAACAATATGTGCAAGCTGTGAATAATGCGCACCACAGGACCCGGGGTCACTAGGTACCTAGCCTCTTACATCGAGACCGCAGTGCGCGATGAGGAATCACATCTTACAAGAGGTAACAGTGTCTCTCCGAGAACACCGTCGATCTAGACTCTAATACACCCTTCCTCGTAAGAACAGTTTCTATTTATGACAGTTAGTGAGGTAGATGTCCTGAAAGCTTTATCCAAAATAAAGTCTAATGCTGTAGGCGATGATGGCATCTCGCTAAAACTCGTCCGTATAGTCATCCAATATATATAATATTAGGATCCCTTACCCATATAATAAACCATTGCTTGACTAGTTCATGTTTCTCAGCAGTATGGTAAAAGGCTATAGTTTTCCCAGTCGCAAAAAAGACAAATGCTATTTATGCTGTTGACTATACACCTATCAGCATACTGCCCACATTTTTCCAAAGTTTGCGAAAACTTGATGGCCACGCAAATTTCATCATTTGTACAGAACAATCGACTACTCTCTCCACTACAATCTGGCTTCAAACAAAGTCACAGTTGCCCCACAACAATGGTTAAAATACTGGACGATATTAGAATTAGTTTTGACAACGGAGACTTGACTCTACTTTGTTTACTTGACTTTTCTAAAGTATTTGACTCAGTGAATTACAAATTGTTATGTTTGAAGTAGGGGTGGGATTATTTTCGAATAATATTCGAATAAACATTATTCGAATAAAACGAATAACACTATTCGTTTCAAATAATTCGAATAGTTCTTTATTCGAATACCTTACTATTCGAATACCTCACTATTCGAATAGTTTACTATTCGAATACCTCACTATTCGAATACCTTACTATTCGAATACCTTACTATTCGAATACCTCACTATTCGAATACCTTACTATTCGAATACCTCACTATTCGAATACCTTACTATTCGAATAACTCACTATTCGAATACCTCACTATTCGAATACTTTACTATTCGAATACCTCACTATTCGAATACCTTACTATTCGAATACCTCACTATATATTCATTTATATCAGGGAGAAAATGCTTTTAAAAATATAAAAATTACATTGGCCCTTCTCATGGTGCTAATCAGTTTTTCTCGAATTTTGAACATTGTGATTTTTTGATTTGACCGCTTCATGTTTCAATTAGCTAATATGATAAGATTTCTTTGGTATTGTTCTTGATAAAACATCGACAGGTATACATACTTATATGTATGTGCATAACTAAATGTGCATAAAAACATCAGAGCGTTTCTAAAAAAATATTTGGTTTTCCCTCGTAACAATTCTTGTGTTTAGACGCCTTAATATTAATATTAGGGTGGCCCGCACCGCACTTTTCAATTTCCCATATAAATTCTATGGAGAAATATGATTTCACATTTTCTATGTCCGCATCGGTTTTAACATTCTCGGTAACGGATCGAAATAATGGTTTTCTCTCAAACGATAAATATGGAGCCTTAAAATCTTCTTTTGCTTAATCTACAGATTTAGAAGTTATTCAAGGCCAATAATAGGATAGAATTATATATGTACTTATTTATGTACACATGCAGATTGCTTTGAAATTGGATTGATGCGCAAATGCATGTGTGTATGTATCTATGTATGTATGTAATTTCAAAAAATTACGCAATAGAAGAAATTAAATAGAAATATCACTTACTTTTTGTTGCTAATGTGTGTACAACAGATACATGACAACAACAACAGATACATACATGACATATGTATGTATATGTACATGTACCTACCCTGCTGAGTGGTCAATAGTAGGTAGATATTTCTTTGTATATTTAGTTATAAGACACTATTTGTGATAAATAATTATCATAGTAAATGGTTTTTGAAGTATTTATGTACGTATGCTTTTGCTAACGCTCTTCCTTTTAAAGTAAACATTTTTTTTTAATTCGATAATAAAATATATATTTTTTATTTCTCTTAAAAAGAAGTCTGAAATAGATTACGTATTTCAGTGTCACATGCAGTTTATTGCCTGAAATGTCCATATACATACATATATAATTCTCATCGCCAGTTACCTAAGCGTATGCATGGTCGTAGGACTGTCTGCACTCGTTTATCGGGCTTAGGTCAGTCAGTAGCAGGTAGAGTATATGGGTATATGTATGTATGTGCATATAATAGTACTGCGAAAAGCAAAAAACCTAAAAGAAAATAATTTCATGCCTCAAGCAAGAGTAGTCCGCTAATCTAAGTAAATATTTACCAAAATATGAAACAAAAACAAAGCGCCGACACAATAAAAAGTAGGTAGTATTTTCATTTAACACGTTCCCTGTACGCTTAGCCACATATGGTTCAGTAAACGTGCGCCTGATAAGCACTGATACGTTCCTGAGCCATATGTGTGTCAGCATAGAAAAAGTTCCCTGAACCACATGTGTTTCATGAACATGCAGAAGCAAAAATGGACCATATGTGTTTCAGGTAGAAATACCCTGCATCCGTTTTTTTTGTTTAGTTATTATTATTACTAAAGCTATCCTATGACTACAAAAAAACAAATTTTTCAAAAAACCCTGTTGGACTTGACGGTCAATTTTGCATTTTTGTATTGGGACAGGGAACGTGTTAATATAAGCCTTTGCGTGGTTTTTGAATTTGCATACATAGGTACATGCACTTGTACAGAAACCGATTAGTAGTCCGCTTATCTAAGTAAATATTTACCAAAAATATTCGAATAGTGAAGTATTCAAATAGTAAGGTATTCGAATAGTGAGGTATTCGAATAGTAAGGTATTCGAATAGTGAGGTATTCGAATAGTAAGGTATTCGAATAGTAAGGTATTCGAATAGTGAGGTATTCGAATAGTAAACTATTCGAATAGTGAGGTATTCGAATAGTAAGGTATTCGAATAATGAACTATTCGAATAGCATTATTCGAATAAACGAATAAAAAATTCGAATAAATATTATTCGAATTACGAATATCTCTCGAATAAAAGATTTTATTATTCGAATAATTTTTATTCGAATAGTCCCACCCCTAGTTTGAAGCTTAAACACTAATTCGGCTTCAAAGACAGGGCGGTGAAGCTCATGGCCAGCTACCTTGGTGACAGAACGCAGAAGGTCAAGACCAGTAACTTAACATCTCAGTTTAGATACGTACACACTTTTATTCAGTCTTTTTGTCAATGATGTTTTACCGTTTGTCAGTATGTGAATGTTCATGCGTATGCGATGATATACAATTGTACCTGTCCAGTCGTATTGGTCTCGTTGAAGATTTATGTTTAAAAATTAACAGTGATTTGTCTGCTATTTCTGTTTGGGCTAATGATAATTCTCTATGATTAAACGCGCCAAAGTCATATGTCTTACCTATATGTAATAGTGTTGTGCATGTTGACAATATCCCTAAATTGTGGATAGGTACAAGTTCCCTTACCTTTATGGATAAGGTAAAAAATTTGGGGTTTATTCTTAATACCAACTTACCTGTGCTGACCATATAAATAGGGTTGAGGGGAATATTTATGCTACATTGGGTAAACTGAGAGTCTCTGCAACATTCACGCCAGAGAAAACGAGGCGCAAATTAATTATCCAGCTAATTATGCCTCTCATTACCTACTCTGAGGTAGTATACAGCAAACTCGACTAAGAGGTCAGTCTGTGTTAAATGCGCTGGAGAACACAAAACAAGTGACTGCAAACTAAGTATGGACAACAACAACACTAAATGTGCCCTATGTGGAGGAAATCACACTGCAAAGAATGTATGGTGTGCAAAACACTAAGAATTCAACGCTTTCCAGCGCTGGGACCAAAAACGTTGACCACAAACAATATAGAGGACGACATGCAACCATTCACACAATCCACAAAAGACAAGCCATCGCAACTATTAACCGTGACACCTAACTTAACATTTGCCCCAGCAGCAGCTTTAAACGCCACACAACACCAGACACCACCTGAACTCACAACAACAAATAACGAAGTCCACGAAATTAAAAATATGATAAAACAACTAATAGCACAAATGTCGAACATGATGTCCATAATCACACTCCTTGTTACAAAACTAAATGAACAAACAAAATAAATTAAAAATCGCACTATGGAACGCAAACGGCCTATGTTAGCATATTCACGAACTCAAATCTTTTTTAATGGACTACGAAATAGAATAGCCGAAACTCACTTGACAAGTAAAAGCTATGTCAAAATTCCTGACTATAAATTATTTCACACCAATCATCTAGGCAACAAACCGTATAGTCGCGCAGACGTAATTATACGACAAACCATCAAATGCATCGAAATGAACGCCTACAAAAAGACAACATTCAAGCTACGATTCAAATTGAAGATCAATCCGGATTCTTAAAAATATCCAGCACCTACTGCCCGCCGAAGTACAACAACATGTCTACCCAATATCTTGACTACCTGAGAACTCTTGGCAGCCGGTTTATTGCCGGAGACGACTACAATGCAAAAAAGCATGGGGATCAAGGATGGCAAATAAAAAAGGCAACGAATTACTGGACGCGATTAAAACAAACAAAAGCGATCATATAAGCGCTGGTGAGCCCACCTAGTGGCCCACTGACATGAAAAAGAAGCCAGACCTGATTGACTTCTATATCTGTAAAAACGTAAACCGATACTACTTAACAATAGAATCAAACTACGATCTATCATCCGACCACTAACCAATATTACTGACATTTCTCACCACACCTGACATCGAAATAAACCACGGAAAACCATATAATAAAAACACCGACTGGAATGCTTTCCGTGAAATACTACGACATGCTCTTAACCACAATGTTCCACTTAAAAATGAAAAGCAGATCGGTAGTGCCATTGCACACTTTGCAGACTACATTATGGATGCGGTATCTAAGTCGACGACGTTAATCAGGACTAAAAATAAGAAGAATGACATCCTTCCATGGAAAGTTTCAGAAATAATAGCATTGCCGAAACCAAATAAAGACGCCAGTAAACCATTATCACATAGACCTATAAGCCTCTAACCAATTCTCTCAAAACTATTTGAAAACTAGATCCATGATCGTCTTGACTCCATCATACAAGCGAAAAACATAACTCCCTCCCTTCAGTTTGGATTCCGGCATAAACATTCGACCATTCAACAAGTACAACGAGTAACTAACAAAATCATAAATGAAATTGACAAGAAAAACTACTGTGTCGCAACTTATCTCGGCGTAGCGAAGGCTTTTGACACCGTATGACAACCAGGACTACTATATAAGTTAAAATATTCCCACTTGGCTAGTATCTATTACTGCGAAGTTACCTAAGCGCCGGTCGCCGGTCCATGTTAAACATCAGGACGAATGCTCGGAGGTACTAAAAATGGATGCCGGAGTACCACAAGCCAGCGTATTAGGACCATTGTTGTATATAATTTACACATATGACATTCCCTATCTAAATGACGACAGCATAATTGCTACCTTCGCCGGCGATACAGTATTAATTACGTCTGATAGGAATATAAATGTCGCTTCATCGAAGTTACAAAATCAAATTGATACAATCCAAGTAAACGCCGACAAAGCGGTCCTACTAATATATACCAAAAGCAAACATGACCATCGTACGCTAACAATTAGTAGCACAGTCATCACTCAAAACGCAAAAGCTAAATACCTGGGCATGATCATTGACGGAAAACAGACCTGGAAGTATCATACATAGTCCTTCAAAAAAAGGAACGACTTCAATCAAAAATCTGAAGGACTATCGTAAATGCACCTTGGTATATAACATATGAAGACTTATAGCGCGACCTAAAAATTGATCCAATAAAATACGTAATCCAGAAATACAGCACGAAACACACACAAAAATTACTAACCCATTCGAACAAAGAGGTACAAAAAATACCGCACATGGGGGTGTCGCAGAAATTAAGACTAAAGTGAATCACACCAACAGCATTAGCAGATACAAAAACTATTTTGACAAACTAAAACTAAGAATATTACTGTTGCTAATATATTAAATGTAAGCTATATAACTATTCATTGAAAAATGTTATTTAAGTGCTGATTTCAAGTAACAATTAATTAATTTCAAGCTATAAAAATTACTAAGTGTCCATGGACAGATGTAATAAAAAAATTGGGATGTAAAAAAAAATATTTTTAGGAGGAGACGCAGAGGAAAAATTAAAACTAAAGCCCCCCGGAGCTATGCATCAGGCACGCTATATGACGAAACCGATATATTCTTTAAAAATAATGTAGAATGACTGCGAAGGACAAAAAGACTCTACAAGATGTTTGCTTATTTTATTTGTCGTGATGTTATATGTTAAAGCTTGGCTCGAATGCAAAGTGGTGACCAAAACATTTTGAAAAAATACGAAAAAGTTGACGCAGCAATTTCTAAAGCTTCTATAAGCAAGGTTAGTCATCACTTATGGTATTTATGTGAAGATACAGTCACTCTATCAGTGTTGGATGATGAAGTTGATAACCAAACTAAAAAGAAAATGATTCCCAACTTTAACAGGGAAAAGACCTCAGATTTTAGCAAACGCTATAACCCGTCGAAGGAAGAACTTACTTCAAAGTTGTTCGGTAAGTTAAATTGACATTTCTAAACCTTTTGTGGAGTTTTTTTTTTGCTTTAATTCACCTAATTTATTGCATTTATAGTAATGAAATTCTATATTTCAGCATCTTATAGCATTAGTAAAAAATGTATAGGGTATGCATTTCGAAATTAGATATTTTTTTTTTAAACAGTGTATCCTCGGCGGGCTCTATTCGAAGCTCTATCGAGAGCCTGTTGCTGGGTGAAAATGAGCTTGACTCAGTGGAACCAGTGAAAGATATGGAAGTGCAGGTAACCCCTGCTAATCCTGTAGCTGATAATGGGGAGGCTGGACTACTTCATTTACGTCTCAGTACTCGGACGCTTTCTTCTATGGACGGAAGTAATATGGTTAAATCGAATGCTAATTTGGGTCCAAAGGGAGAGCGGTGTTAGATGAGTAGGTTTGATGGGGCATGCGAAAAAGTAGTAAGTAAGGTGCCTTCACGTGGAGTTTAACCTTCTACAGTAAACAGAACGTAATTGTGCCAATTCTACGCGGGTTTCTCGGGGTAGCTGGACCCCTCCATCTTCTATGGGTGGTGGTTGGATTTCGATCCCTACTCTGGTTAAGAAGGAGGTAAATGCCTCTCGATAAATGTCGCTAATTGTCTGTCTAAACACTTTTCGGTCCATTAGTGCTCGATTTGTTTTGTCCTGGATTTCGTCGGAGTACTTGAAGATATGTCTTCTGACTCGCCTTGGAGGAGGTTCAGGCTCTAGCAAAACCCCTGCAGGGGTGATTCCTTCGGTAGCACTCTAGAAGAAACTGATTGCTGAGCATTGCTATTTGACTGGGAGCAGTAGGGACATTATGAAGCTGTTGATGGGAGACATCAAGAGGCATTCCGCCGCTGTCGAAATAGCAACATTTTGGCATGTCTGAAGCTTTGCCCACTGCGTGGCACCGGTTCCAGGCGACCAAACAGATGCAGTGTAGTTTAGAACCAGCCGGACAATTGCAGTGAAAAAGCGGGAAATGTAATTGCACGACGCCAATATCGAATAATCGCAGTGTAGGAGATTCCCTCTGGTGGCTGTGAACTTCGATTGAAAAGAGTGAAAAGACACCACCCTCTTTTTAGAGATTTGGTCTCCAAAGATTACTGATGAGTGGCGATCACTCAGATAATTTGCGATCGACTGTATAATGGCATATAGTAGCGTGGAATGGCTGACTGTGGCGAAAACTTTCTTCAGGTGCACCGCTACTAAGACAGTCCTCTCGCAGGGGCGGTATAGTTAAGCCCGCGGTTTATCCGAATATTTATAGCGGTTAGAGCTGTGGTGGTACTCTTCCGAAGACATGCTGATGTGAGACTGGAGTCAGATGTTTCGTGTAGGGTGGGAGTAGGAGCGCTTCGAGAGTCTTCACTACTGGAGAAAGGAGAGTTATTGGATGATAAGATACCCCCAGGATTCAGTAGTGGGACCATTCTCTTCTCCTCTTGTCAGGAATTATGAGAGTGGCCATAGACATATTGTGAGGTACTCTACTCCCAATGGACTCAGGTTTTTCAGCATCAACATGTTAAGTCTGTCAATGGCTTACGACGAAGTGCAACCCTTGAAGGTGATAGCCACCTTGTGGTTATGGAATGCCCAAAATGTAAAACAGCATTCGGAAATAAATATATATATATAATTGGCGCGTACACCCTTTTTGGGTGTTTAGCCGAGCTCCTCCTCCTATTTGTGTGGTGCGTCTTGATGTTATTCCACAAATGGAGGGACCTACAGTTTCAAGTCGACTCCGAACGGCAGATATTTTTTATGAGGAGCTTTTTCATTGCAGAAATACACTCGGAGTTTTGCCATTGCCTGCCGAGGGGCGACTGCTATTAGAAATCACTTTTTCTTCATTTTGGTCTTTCACCAAGATTCGAAACTACGATCTCTCTGAACTCCGATTTTTAGTCACGCACCAACCCATTCGGCTACGGCGGCATTCGGAAATACTTTAAGAAAATTAACACAAATGGCGTATAACGTACTTCCTCCCATATTCGCACAAAACTACAACGAGATGCTGAAAAAGGGTCATTCTTTGAATTGATATATATATTGTTATAAATGTAATATATCTAAAAAGTATACATTTAATAAATATTAACAATAAATGTAATACGTCTTGAAATTTTGAATTAGTGTAGATTTTTAGCTAACCCCCACATGATAAAACATTATAACACTCTTACCTATTCAATGTGATTCCAACCATGCTTAAAAGGGATACAGCAACGTTGCCATAAAATATTATTGGAAATATTTTACAAAGCGTTTCTCCAAAAGTCCACTTCTAAAAAAGGAAAATAACATTTAATAATATTTTCAACACGAAATATGTATCTATGTATAATAAAAACGGCCGTAGCCGAATGGGTTGGTGCGTGACTACTATTCGGAATTCATTGAGAACGTAGATTCGAATCTCGGTGAAATACCACAAAAAAAAGGAAGAAAAAAAGTTGTTTCTAATAGCGGTCGGCCCTTGCCGCAATGGTAAACCTCCAAGTGTATTTCTGCCATGAAAAAGCTCCTCATAAAAAATATCTACCGTTCGGAGTCGGCTTGAAATTGTAAGCCCCTCCATTTGTGGAAAAAAAGTCATGCTTAGTGTCATGATATGATATGACACGAACAAGCGCGATTTTAAAAACCCTGTTCTCATACGGATATGACGCAATTTTAGGTCCAATTTGTAGATTTTACGCACAAACTGACTAGAACTACGAACAAATATGTATGTACATATGTATATACACGAAGTTAAGTTGGATGTCTGATCAGTCTTCTCTGTTATAGTTTATATTGGGTTGGAGGATGATTCCATATACAGTTGGTAACAGAAGTAAGTATACACCGGACACGTTTTCAATTTTCCCCCAATCGATTCCTTAAAACAACCTAAGTTATAACAAAATTGTGTTTTATTTACATAAATGAAATAAAAAAATTATATTTAATCCAAACAACAACAAAATTTTAAAAAGGAACAAAATTAAAGCTTTTTATACTAAACTTTATAAAAATTCATGTCTCAAAAGTAAGTATACAGTTCATCAAATTATTAATTTGTGAAATCAAGAACATAATTAAAATCAAATCCTAGTATTTGGCAGGATAACCATTAGATTTTACAATCGCTTTAAGTCGTGATGGCATTAATTTCACCAAGTTTTCAGTTACAGCTGGTGGTATTTTATTCCATTCCTCTTGAAGGAGGTTTTTCAGTTGCCGTTTTAAATGTTCCCATAAATGTTCGATTGCGTTGGTATCCGGGGTCTGTGGCGGTGTTTCAGCTGTTTTCGCACATTGTATAACAGCCACTCTCGTACAATGTTGGATGTGTGCTTGGGGTCATTTTCCTGCTAGAAGATAAAGGTTCCTCCAAGGCCCAATTTTGTAGCGCTTTCTTTTAAAATGTTTTTCAAAATATTTAAATAACCATATCGGTCCATAATATTTTCGATAAATACCAAGTTTCTAACCCCGTTCGTAGCCATACATCCCCAAACCATCACAGGGGGCTCTGCTTCACAGTGCCGGTCATATTGTTTGGATCCAATTCCACGTTAACTTTTCTCCAAACTTATTCACGGCCATCAGATCCTCAGATCCACAAATACTGAACTCACACTCATCAGAAAATATGACTTGATTCCAAAACGTTTGGTCATATTTTTCCTGATCTATTTCCCATTCGCGATATTTTTCATAAGGGATAAAAATCGATTTTTTTTTTTTGCATGTTATTGAAGTAAAACATTTCAAAAATACCGTGTTAAAATTTTAAGTCAATCCGAGCAAAACTTTTTAAGTTATAGAGGATAAAGCCGAGCCGCCTCAAACATCTGCCGAGACGCAGCAGTTGCGCGCGTAGTCCGTTACAAACTTTAAACGCGGTTTTCTCGAACCTTTTTTTTAAAGTGCGTAGTCATTGGCATTTGAAAACTACTCAACCGATCCTTTTGAACTTTTGCACACATATTTTACATACAAAAAACCTCCCCCAACGTTTTTTTTTCGCCATTTTTTTTATATTAAGGTGGTTTTACGCCTACAAAAGGGCGGCATTTTTTCGTCAAAAATCACTTTTTACTTCAAACGACTACCAAATGGCTGAAAATGAAAATAAATCGTCAAAATAAACGTTGGGGGGAAGTTTAACTCATACTTTAACTAAATTATTCGATTTTTTTTATTTCAGATGATTCTACGCTGAGATATGCTGACTACTGCAAAATGTATTTTTGAAAAGACGTCTACGTAAATGTGCTCTCATTCGCTCATTTTGCAATATTTTTACATGAAAATTTTATCAGATATTCTTGAAATGTTACTTTATAATATGCATAAAATTAATAAACTGACTTGAACCGTTTCGCTACAATAAATTCATGAAAAAAGTGTTTTTTTTTAGCGTTTATCCCTTACCGCCCCCCCCCCATAAGTTGAATGTTACTTTGGCTGGAGCACCCCCATAACTGTGCGGCGTAGGACCATATAAGCTTCAAAATTTTATTTTATTTTATTATTGGTGGATAGTGCTGATTTCTTGCCCATTAGCCAATACATATTTATGTATATACTTTAATTTCATTTCTTTTTTTTTATATGGGCGTTCCATCTTTGCTTAGCGTCTAAAGTCATAACCAGGAATTGTGCAGTATTTGAGTAGGGCATTTATGTACCGTATATATATTATATTGGAACATATTTGATTTTGTTTTGGGGAAAGTTTATATGCACAGACTTGTTTTCGCTTAATGTAATATGCTATTTATTGGTCCCGTCGTATATTTCATTTATATAATAAATGGTCAGGTACGATTGATTATGGAAGCCCTGCCTTTTTGAGGCATAAATGTGAGTCTTCCTTTTTACTCTACGATCGAACAAATACGAACGCAGGATAATTAAGTACTACTTGGGTAGTAGCGCATTTATATTTTTTAATAGCCCATAGAGGCATACTTTGTCGAACGCCTTAGAGACTTCAAGGAGTACCGTTTTTCTTTCTTCCAAAGCTTTTTCAATTATTCGAATTATCCTATTCACTTGGTCAAAAGTTGAATGCTTAGTGCGAAATCCACCATTTTCGATGGGATTGGAATAAATTAGATAGGTATGTATGATGTTAAGTCGTGGTTTGTCTGGCTTTGTAAACATAATGGCTTCCGCTGTTTTCCAATATATTGAAAAATATTTTAGTTTAAATGTGGAGTTGATGATATTCACCAATATAACTATTATTTTATTCGGTAGCTGATTCAGTATTTCAGCAGTAATAAGGCAATTTTTTATAGTTAGTTTTGCAATTTCTTCTATTATTTCGTCATGTGTTACGGGAGGAATTTAAGTACTATCATTACAATCGCCGTCGTGTTCCATATCAGGAGCCTTTACTGATTCATGTGGTTTGAACATGTCCTCGAGGTAGTTTGTGTGGATATCTGCCTTTTGTTTATTTGTTTTTTCTCACCTATTGGCTAGATTGGTGCGTTCTGCGAGGATGAATGTTTTGACTTTTTTGTACATTTCCATAGTGATTAATTAGTCTTTCGCTCATTTGTTAATTCTTATAGGTATTTTTTAACTGAACTATTCTTGTACGCTTTAATTTCGTCGATTTTTTTATTTCCTTGGTATACTTGTGACCTGAGACGTTTTTCTTTATGATAGGTATATAGAACTAGGTGGCACAACTATTGTGGTTTTTAGAAACAAAGGCAAGTATGCGCGTATTTCTACCATCGTCCCATGTGGTGCTACGGACAATTTCATAGATGACATTGAGCGTGCTGTGTATGATGGTTGAAATACCTAGTTAAGTGTTTGACATGTGACGGTCATTATGTGCCTAGTTCTGCTTTCACTGAAATCAATTTGGCTTCCGAACTGGCTCTTCACGTCGATACCTTATCCGGTGTAGAACAATATGCTGTACGTAGATGCATGCGCAACACCTACATGAGCAAGTCCTCGCGCTTCACGTCTACAATTACACGTAAGTTGCAGTGATATATTTATAAATTAACATTTTTTAAGATTTTTGGTTTACAGGTTTTTGATTTCTGCCCGAATTGTCGCAATTACAGGGTTTGATTGAAAATTAATGAGCCTGATTTTTTTTAAAGCAGTTTTATTAAACCTTTTGGCTTATACAACTAATATTCTTCAAACCAGGACCCTTGAGCATCAATACAGCGCTGGTAGCGGTCCTTCCACTGCAGGAAACATTTTTTAAACTCATCCGCCGGAATCGCGTTCAATTCGACTGTCACAGTTTTTTAGATCGCCTCGATGGAGTCGAAACGCCTCTCTTTCAGCTTTCTTTTCAGGCGCGGGAACAAGAAGAAGTCCGGAGGGGACAGGTCTGGGCTGTAGTGAGGGTGGGGAAGCACCGGAATTCCCATCTTGGTCAATGCAGAGGTGCAGAGGAAGGCGGTGTGTGCCGGCGCATTGTCGTGATGAAGGGTCCAGATCGCTGTTCGTCTTCGACGTCCTCCCGGCCTTCCTTGAACGACTTGTGTCACCGTTTTACCTGGGCACTAGACAGAGATTGGTCCCCGTAAGCCTCCTTGAGTAGCCCAATGGTACTCCTTTTGTTTAGCTTTACGCAAAATTTGATCGAGTAACGTTGCTCCAACGATCGCTGCATTTTCGCCACTGCAAAATCCTAACACACTTTTAAAATAGCTTTCACGCGCGATTTTGACTGCACCGTTGTTGCCAGCGAACTGGCACCGGTTTCTAGTGGAAGGGGAAGGTACAACGATCATTTTCCACCACCAGCCGATTCGGTTGATCGCTTGGCAGACGCTCCGCGCGATCAATATATGAAATTTTTCGATGTATTAGTTTTAGATCATATGAATACATTTTTCTAACTCTTACTAATATTAGGGACGCCAAGTATAGTAAGGTAGACAATTTTTAAACAATAAACTAATAAATTTGTAATTTTTTCAATTTTAACTCTTCTAACTCCAATGTTTTTCTTATGTTTAGAAATGATCGACTGAACTTCTGTTTTCGCAATGTCTTTACGGTAACAAATGGATATACATATAATATATTGTTATGCTCGAAATGCGAAATTAAATTTTCTGTTTTATCTGATCCCTGTCGTTAACATATCATGGCAACCAAATCTGTATCAAATTCAATGGTTTAACAAGTTACTATCTCAATGCATATGAAGGATGCTAAAAGTCAGTATTTATTTCAGGAATAAAAGTTTGTAAAAACAGTTATGAAACGTACTTTTACGTTCGTACGATACTGAAATAAGCAAATTTGCAACACCTCGTAATGCAAAGGTTACTAAACATGGCTTTATATGCATTACAGTGAAATAATTTTCCAAATATTTTTGTTTACTAGCAGCATTTGCATTTTAATGTAATGAAAATACTGCTTTAGAGACTCCATTTTTTTACTTTTGTCTCGTTTCCCATCTAACTAATATTTGTTTTACAGCTGCGAACTAACTTAAAACACATACATAAGTAACATCACATATTTCTGCGTGCTCTTGTGTTAGATAAACATCGAAAATATTCTAAATAAATATTATATTTGCTTTGAAAAAAAAACAATAATTTTTCTGTTGTTTTGTTTTAATGTATAAGTAACAACTAGTATACTTATTTTTTATCTTATTATAGGACTAATTAGCTATTTTACGTACTTTTTTACTACCTTTAGGCAAAAAGGGGAAAACATTTTTCCCTCTTTCTCCATACTTCGTAAATGCAGCCCTAAAATAAGGGAGTGTCAAAGCGCCCTTGTCATTACTTACCTAACCTTCTATAATTGAATCATGATTAAGATCGGCTTATAAATTTTCCAATTTTTTTCAATACTTTTTCTGATAACTGATTTGTTCTTGTTGCTTACGCGCAGCGTAATAGAATTCTATAAACTGGCTTTAGTAGCCGATAATGAATGCTATTGGGAAGAGTATAATGGTCTAGGACGAACATACAAGAAAGAGGTGCGTAAAGCCAAAAGAGAGTCATGGAAAGACTTCTGTGGCAGTATAGAAAGCACAAACGATGCGGCTAGGCTCAGGAAACTGTTATCAAAACACCCGACTGTGTCCAACTTAATACGTAAGTCCAACGGAGACTGGACTGATACATTTGAAGAATCACTACAAGATCTAGTCAGTACGCATAGACTACTTAGGTCAGGAACCTGTTAGAAATAACGTAGTAAACATCACAAAAAACATTATTACAACGCAAAAATAGAGTAGACAATAAGTACAGTACAGAAGCAAGGGTTGTGTTTATACCGAAAGCAGGTAAAAGCAACCCCATCCCCTCAAGGGAATATAGGCCAATCAGTTTGACCTCATTCTGCCTGTAAACCTTTGAGAAAATCCTCGAAGCCCTCATTAGAGAAAATAGGATGTCAGACTTTATGTCTAGGGCACAACGAGTATATATATTACTAAAGGCAGATCCGCAGAGACTGTGCTACACTCACTAGTGTTAGTTATAGAGAAAGCTGTAGAGTACAAGGAATACGCTTTAGGAATATTTCTAGATATTAGTGGTGCATTAAACAATGTGTCGAGGGAAGCCATTCTAAGGGGCTTAGATACAACAAATACACAATCCGCTGTTTATTCATGGATAAAGAACCCTATATATATATATATAATTGGCGCGTACACCCTTATTGGGTGTTTGGCCGAGCTCCTCCTCCTATTTGAGGCGTGCGTTTTGATGTTGTTCCACAAATGGAGGGACCAGTTTTAAGCCGACTCCGACCGGCAGATATTTTTATGAAGAGCAGAACTACACTCGGAGGTTTGCCATTACCTGCCGAGAGGCGACCGCTATTAGAAAAATGTGTTTCTTAATTTTGGTGTTTCACCGAGATTCGAACCTACGTTCTCTCTGTGAATTCCGAATGGTAGTCACGCACCAACCCATTCGGCTACGGCGGCAGCCTTGTACTAGAAGGTACAAGATCCCGAATTGGCACCCGCCGGAGCTAAACGGCGTAGAACTGACTCTTAAAGAAAACGCTAAATAATTTGGGGTAATTTTGGATAGAAAATTATCATGGAAGCACAATATATTGGAGAGGAATAAAAGGCCAGTAATGCACTATATGCATGTAAAAGAATGCTGGGAGTTACATGGGGTCTGTCTCCTTCAATAATGTATTGGTGCTACTCAGCTGTAGTAAAGCCAATTACACTCTATGGTGCTCTAGTGTGGTGGACTGCATTGAGAAAAACGACACACAAAACACGTATGGAAAGTATTCAACACTTTGCACGACAGGGGCAATTAAAACTACTCCTACGGTAGCACTTGAAAGAATAATCAATCTATCACTGATCGACATTGCGGCAGAAGGTCTAGCAGCTAGATCTGCCGCAAGACTTACGTTGCCGCCAATCTCTAAATGAGATGGCCAAGCAATATCGTATAATCTTACGCTGGGTTCCAGGCCACAGAGATATACCAGGGAACTGTAGGGCAGACCAACTTGCAAGAGAAGGTACCTATATGCCAAACATAAGTAATTTTATGGAGATACCTCTCGCAACTTGTAAGCTTCTCATTAAGGACGCACTAATCAGTTCTGCAAATCAAAGATGGATTAGCGTTAACACCTGTGAAATACTAGGTAAAGATGATCAAGGCTAAATTTACGTCTTTCCAAGAGTATTATAAAACTGAGTAGACTTCAAATTAGGACCTTAGTAGGGGCCCTCACTGGACATTGTCTCACAGGAAATCATGCAAGGAGAGTAGTCGTTTACACGCATGATTTCTGTCGTAGTTGCAGAAATGAGGAGGAGTTGGAAACAATTCAACACCTTTTTTGCACATGCCCAGCTCTAGCCAGAAGCAGGAACCGATTTTTAAAATCCTACTTCTTAACGAATATAGATAATCTATACACTTTAGGTATCACAACCTTTAACGTTTTGTCAAAAACTCAGGATGGTTCAATATGGAGAGGGAAAGGTAGCCCAGCCCCCGCGGCTCACAACGGACCCGTTTCGTGGTCTAAGTACCATCGCTGTCTCTATGTGCGATGCGGCTGCCAAACCTAACCTAACCTAGGGCTGTGTCTGGGCTTGATAGCATGGATGGACTTCGATGAATTTTGAGCGACGGGTTTTGGGTTTCATCCTTTTTCTTGATGGTGGGTATCTGACCTTCTGTAAATTTTTAATATCATGCAGTCTTTATAATTTATTAGATGATTTTATTCAGATAAGTCCCATTTCACGTCGTCTGTTTTCGTCTTACGCGAGCAATTTGAGGATAATAGGGATCTAGCGCACGTAATGCAAACGGGTTTTCTGTGGCAGTAGGTTTTTGTATGACCGTAGTGTTGACAGTTAGCGCATTGAGGAATCTCGCGTTTCGGGCGTGGGGGTTCAAACACAATTTTCGAGTTAAATATATACTTGATCTCATATATATCTTTATTGTTCGGGCTCGGTTTCAGCTCGGCCACTTCCAATGGGGCTTTTTTTTAATTCTGTGCTTGATGTTGTGTGTATTTGTCGCTGTGTGGCCGAGATCTTTAAGCTCTTGAGAGATTTCTTCAGTGTCAATAGATGCGTGTATATTTTTGAGAATTACCTTGAAGTTTCATTTAACCCTTCTCGTGCCTTTTGGAATATGCCCTAGCATAAGACTTTGAAAAAGACCTCTAGCCATGGAATCCTCGTTTCTCGAGTATTCCACAGCATGGCAGGGAATATTTTGTTTATTACAAAGTTATAGCTTTTATTAATTCCAATTTTTTTTTTTAATTTTACACGGTACAATGAGGAAAAATATACATATAGGTACATAATACTGTTACAATGCATAGGGTGAGAACAAATGCGCAGAAAAAAGCTTCGCTATTTTTGTTTTGGTTTGTATGCATTGTCTACTCATAAATAACTCGTACACTCAATTTCGTGGCAAATTTCGCTTGTTAACAATGGAGTGGGGGGCGAAGGAAAATCGTATTGCAGTGATTTCAAAACATAGGTGTGGTAAAAGTGCAAGTGAGATTTACGAATTGCTGAAAAAACTTAATGTTTCGAGAATGTTTGCTTACCCCTCAATGAATATTTTTTCTTCAACGTCTGAAGTGACAGACAGAAAAAGAAGTGGTTGTCCTCACGTGGTTTGAACCAGTGCAGCCATTCGAGAAAGAATTCGCAGAAATACCCTTAGAAAGCAGAAAATCATGTCCAGGGAAATGAATCGACCAGATCCATGTCAAGATTAATTACAGATAATCTCCACATGAAATCCTTCTATCGGTCAACTGGTCATCTTTTGACAATCCGCTTGAAGAAAATTGGGCTCGACAGATTCAAACAGCTTCCTCGGTGGCACGCGGTCAGCGGCCATGAAATTATTTTTTTTCACAGTTGAGAAAATGTGCACTGTTGAAGAGGTTTTTAATAAGCTAACCAACAAAATCTATGCTATAACTTCTAAAGACGCAAAAAATGTTGTTCCAAGGTTTAAGTGTGGTCACCATCCAGTTTCCGTAATGGTTTGGTGGGGAGGGTCTTGTAAAGATGTTACATCTCTTCATTTCTGTGAAGTAAAGCAGGAGGATGTCTTAGCAGGCGTGGTGAAGGGGTTGAACAGTTGGCCGTCTGGAAGTCCAGATCTGAATGCTTTGGACTACAGTTCGTGGTCAGAATTGGATAATCTGGCCTGTCGAAGACCTCAAACAAATTTGTAGTATCTCAAATAATATTTGAGCAGCGAGTTTCAATATCCAGGGAAACCGCGTGTGCTGCAATAGCTGAATGGCCTAATCGTTTGCAGGCTTGAGTAAAAACAATGGTAACCATTTCGAATGAAAATGAAAAATTTTATTGTTTAATATTTATATGATTAAACGAAACTAGCTTCATTAAAAAGGTATTATATTTACATATCTATAACGGACTTAACTTGTAACAGAACTTAAGACAGTAACATGATTTGTTTTAGGTATTATATTATTTTGCACTTTTTTTTACTTATTATAGGAATAATTTGATTTATCACGACAAAGCAGACTCTTTTCTCGGCCAGTCATTGGCCAAAAATTATCTTCCAAAAATATAAAATAGTGCCGTCCAAAACATGAATATTAGCAGCTTGACTTCAGTTTTTAGTTAAATTGAAAAAAGTATAATTATACAATAATGCTGGGGAGCAAGTTGAAATTGATAGCTTTCTTTTCCCGAGGTTTCTAGCTTTGACGATATTACTACACTGAATTTATAAATACCAACCGACTGCCATCAACTGCTGCTTAGGACTAAGTAGGCAATTGAGTAGTGAAGTCCTGACTCGACGAACAAAAATCACTTGCCCGTCCAATTATATGACGAAGAAAGTTTAGGCAATAATAACACGTAATGCAACGGCCCTTGAAGTGTTTGAGAGAAGGATTGTAAGAAAGATTTTTCCACATTGGCGACGACAACCACCGCAGACGATAGAACAACGAGCTGTACGCAGACATGGAGATAGACACAAATGCACCGGGCCTGAAAATATTCGATACGATGCCCGAGGGTGGTGGCAGATTAAGGCCTCCTCAGTGTTAGAAGGAATTGGCTTAATTTGTTATTTCTAATTTGCTTTGCACTTGCACTTAGCCGGGTTTCCAAAATCGCTTGACGGCTACTGTGCCAATAAGGATGAAAAAATTAAAAAATTTAATATTTTTTATAGTGGTGACTTAGAAGTCTTTGAGGAAGAATTTTGAGGAGGAATTAAATGTTTGATAAAAAATAATAAAAAATTTTCTAACAACTCTTTCCATAACAATTTGCGAGAATGAAAGATAGAGTGTATGAGAATAGAAAGAAATTTGGAGACAAAATTCATAATTTCTACAACTACCTTAAATAGTTGATGACCTTATTCCATATCAAATTTTTTAAGTAATTAGAAAGAATGAAGCTCATACACATTATTAAATAAAACATTTACAATTTACAATTTTTTCTTACAGTTTTCGAGGTAAAATAAGCTTTAATTTATAACTACTATTGGAAAACATGGTTGGGGATTTTTTTGTGATAGTTAAAATAAGATTTTTATAATCTCTAAATCTTCAGTTTTTCAGTGTTTTAACTATCCGTTTATTGCATCGATCCCTCTTCTTAGAATATGAATAAATTATTGGCAAAATAAAATTTTTTTGACGACCCCGAAAAGTCAAGTGACAAAAGTCAAGACATTATATATTTATATCTGAAGAGACTCAAACGCCCACGGTGTCAAGGATTTTGAAAAATTTGCTGAAAACAAGTGACGAGTCGAAATGTATAGTTTTTTTATATTCATGCGACTAAATTTGAACTGGGGTTAATTTCTTTTAAGGGGTAACACCACTGTACACGCGTAAAATAAACACGATTTTTAAAGAATTTTTTTGTATAGAAGGAAAGGGGAAACAATCACTCTGATTTGGGAAGTTATTACTTATATACTAAAATACAAAACTACAAAGTTTGATCGAAAAATTTTACAAAATGGCGGCATTGGAGACATTTTTGTAATGTGGTTTCTCTTGAAGGAGCTCCGCGGCACGCAGCACAGAGGGTGCAAATTTTAATCTGGAACAAAGAAACATTTTTTTTCTTAATCTAGATAAGAATAGCTAGAGAAACACGTAGTGGATTTAAAAAATATTTATTTTTGTGGAATTAGCAAGCATTTGAAGGAAAAAACTCTATTTTGGACTAAAAAAACGGCACTTAAATAATTATAACAATCGTTTAAATTAATCTATCGAAAATCCCCTACGCTCTTCTCTTAAGAAGGTTATTATACAAACGTAGTGAAAAACCTGATTAAAAATATTTAAAATTGTTTGAGTTATGCTGCGTGCCAATTTCAGAAAACGTGTTTTGAGAAAAACGCGTTTAAAGTTTGGAAATTTGGAAAAGTCGTTAGGTAGCAGGCACTAACGCTTGGTTAAACGCTTAAAATATTTATGAAATAGACTTCGGTAACGTATAAAACTTTTTGTTCTGTATTTTAAAAAGTTCAAAGAATTTTTTAAGCTTATAAAAAAAAAATCAATTTTTTGAAATTTCTACAGTGGTGTTACCCCTTAACCAAAAGTTTAAATTTTTGCCAAATTGTTTTCTTAGAATATTGAGAGAATTTTATGCAAAAAATCAGAGAAAAAAACCTGGGTGCGCCCCTGCCACAGAACTCATATGCGTCAATTTCAAAAGTTCATTTTTTAGTTAATGTCGTATAGTATATGTGCGTCAGGCCGAAAAAAGAAATTGCATTTGCTATGAAATTTAAAGTTAAGCAAAAAACGAAAATTTCCCCTTTATTTTGACATTCTAAAGTAAGCATGAACACTGAATTTCCTAATAATCGTTATCATAATCGTTCAGCCAACGCGCACGGGGAATCCAATATTTGGCTGAAAACTGGTTTTGCATCCCGGTCTTCGCTTGAAATTAATTCAGCACAGTAAATCGAGCTGTCTAAGAAAAACTAATCGCTAACAGGTTAAACAAGTATTTATTAAGATATTGTGGAATACTCTATCAAATGTATGTAAAAGCATGTAATATAAACTACAACAAAGGAACTTACTTCTTCATAGTATCTCACAGCGGTTAAAGGTAAACTAATGGAACAAAATAGAAGATCCGATACACTGAGGGACAAAATAAAGGCTGTGGTCGCATGTCCTCTTATTTTAGGGCATTTCAGTAATGCAATGATTGTAATTAAGTTGCCTGAAAGCAAAAACGAAAATAAAAAATTTTAGTTTGATGTATATCAAATTTATTGTAAATGAATAGTCGCAAATTTATCAATAAAAGTTCCGCTATTACGTTAAGAAAATTTGTTTAAAAATTAATTATAGAGTTTAAAAAGAGATTGACGATTGGATTACATAAGATAACTCTGTTTCATTGATTTACTTAGATAATTAATGCCTTATTTGGTGTTATTATTTTATACTTTAAAATCAGTCCAGTTAAACTTTATAATAACTTAAAGTAATGAAAACTTTTCATTTTAGGTGAAATGCTTTTGTAGCTGCATGAGAATTACTATCGATGTCTATAACTATGGTTTGACAGCTGAGATTAGCAAACTGTGCTGATCTTTCTGTTCAGTAAGGTTCGGAGTCATCATAAATCGTTCCCGCCAGAAAAATGCTTCCAAATCGTGGAAATTTACCATACATCGAAACAAATCTGTTCGCGAAGATTATAGAGTACTTTGTACATTTTACGCGCGGTTTACACACTGGCAGCATCATCAGTCCTTATATCATGCGAAATGAGGAAGGAGTTGCCATTACGGTTTATGGCGAATGCTACCGAGCCATGCTGACGGGGTTTTTAGGTTTTCAAAAATTAATCAGCTAAACATCGACGACATTTGGTTCCAAGAAGACGGCGCAACTAGGCATACAGCGCGATTAACAATCAATTTATTGGACTGATCGAATTGACTAACTTTAGCCGCGGTGGACATATCCGGCCTATCATACTCAAAAAATAAATGCCATGAAATTATTTACCAGATTGTAAAAAAACATTTCAACAATATTACTGCTTTACATTATCATTTAAAGTTCTCAAGCTCTTAAAAAAACACTCGATATAATTCCAATCATGCGGCAGCTTTGAACGGTCCGAATTACGGAATCTTCATGAAAAACCCCTTCTCGAAAATAATTTGAAACAAGTAATTTTTATAAGCAGACAAATTTAAACTCTACTAATTCTTCTCTTAGCAAGGTCCTTCAAGCAGTCATTTCAAAATTTTAAAAAGTCCACGCCAATTTTATTTACGTCTTTCATCACTCTTAAAAAACTTTATTTTATGGCTGTTCCGTTTTATATTAACGCTATTATCCTTATTTTTAAGGGGGAGTACATATTATTTTATATTACTTCTACTAACTTAAGAAAAATATATATAATATTATATATTTTGTATCTCCTTCTCGTAAATATAAAATGCTTACATATATTATGTATTTAAATGCTTAATAATGCTAAGAGGTTTGTTACATGGTTTTTTTTTTTTTTGAAATTTATCCAATCAAACATTGGGTAATGACATTCTAGCCAACCGGCGTCTTAAAAATGTACCTAATAGTTATGCTTGAAATTCTAATACAAATGTTTTCATTCTAAATAATATCTTTCGATATCAAAATTACGATTACTACACAGTTATGTCGACCTAATTAGTTTTCTAGCTTTCTGACAAAGAATTTTCAAAAATGTATGTATCAGAAATGTTTACTTCTTACCAAAAATTCCAATTACAGTGAAAATACTTGCACAAATAGCAGCAAATAAGGTGGCAGCGTGCGGATATATAATACTTCTCTCCATTCTGAAAAATATAATAATAATGAAATATATATAAAATATGCTTAAGCGTAAACTTATTCGAATATAAACCAGGATCATCAAATCTAATAGGGTTGATATCAACATAACCAAAAGGTCCAAAGGGGCACTCTACAGGGGAGAGTAATATCTCCACATCTGTGGTTACGTGTGATTAGCAAAATCTTAATAAAACTTAATGAAGGTGGGGTAAAAACGATGGCGTACGCTGATGATGTGTGCTAATGGCGTTCGGACTGACAAACTCTCTCACTTTCACCCAGTGCAAAGTACTTAGGGACTCTGGACTATAAAATAAGCTGGAAATTAAACGTCGAGAACGGGTAAGGAAAGCAGAAATTGCTTTATATGCCTGTAAACGTATGCTTGGAAGAAGATGGGGTCTTCAACCCAATTATACAATACATTATGGTTGTATAAATCGTATGGTTCGGTAGTCTGGTGGAAAGAACGCAGATTTCTTTTTTAACTCTACTTTTGTTATTTTTAAAACAATGGATCAAAACGAATTTCGTGTTTTAATTTTACACTGCTTCTTGAAGGGGAAAAATACCGTTCAAGCGAAGAAATGGTTTCAAAAGTGCGCCCTCCATCAGTACAACAATAAAAGAATAGTTTGCTCACTTCAAACGTGGTCATAGAGACACCAATGATGCACAACGCAGTGGACGTCCAAATGGGGCGGTAACACCAGAAAACATCAATAAAATCAAACAACACAAAATCGTCTTAAATGATCGAGAAGTGAAGTTGCGTAAGTTAGCTGACATCGTAAAGATATCAAAAGAATGTGTTGGCTATATATTGACAATGAGAAAACTCTGTTCAGTTGGCCAAAACGCACCGTGTCATATCAAACAATGGCTTACACCTGCTTACACCTATAAAATGTTCGCCGGTAAGAAATTTTGCTCGAATGAAGAGGTTATCGCTGAAACTGAGGCCCATTTTGAAGTAAAAGATAAGTCGTTCTACTAAAGTGGTATTGGAATGTTAGAGCGGTGCTGGAACGATGGAAATTACGTTGATAAATAAAGCTAATTTTGAACAATTCAACAAAAAAATAAACACGTATTTTCTATATTAGGCCCGCGAATTTTCAGCCTAGGTGATATATATATATAGATATATATGTATATATATATATATTATATATATATATAATCGGCGCTCATACACTTTTCGGGTCTCGGCCTCCTCCTATTTGTGGTGTGCGTTCCACAAATAGAGGGACCTACAGTTTTAAGCCGACTACTCCGAACGGTAGATATTTTTTATGAGCTTTTTCAAAGCAGAAATACACTCGGAGGTTTGCCGTTGCCTGCCGAGGAACGACCGCTATTAGAAAAAAAATTTCTTTATTTTGGTGTTTTACGGAGATTCGAACCTTCGTCTGCCGAATGATAGTCACGCACCAACACATTCAGCTACGGCGGCCACCAATTCTCCATCGCCCATCTGTTATAACATAGATTTTTTTGGATATAATATATTCGGCTGCCGTAGCCGAATGGGCTGGTGCGTGACTACCATTCGGAATTCAGAGAGAACGTAGGTTCAAATCTCGGGAAACACCAAAATGAAGAAAAAGTTTTTTCTAATAGCGGTCGCCCCTCGGCAGGCAATGGTAAGCTCCCGAGGGTATTTCTGTCATGAAAAAGGTCCTCATAAAAATATCTGCCGTTCGAAGCCGGCTTGAAACTGTAGGTCCCTCCATTTGTGGAACAACATCAAGACGCACACCACAACTAGGAGGAGGAGCTCGGCCAAACACCAAAAAGTGTACGCGCCAATTATGTATATATATTAGGCCGGGTCGATTTGTTGGGAGGCAAAAAAATCGCCCATTGCTCTGTGAAAATCATATTCTAGGGATCAAAATAAGAAACTTTGCCGAAGGAACCATACCTCTAAAACGATTTCTGATGTCCCCCAATTTGGGTCCAACTTTTAGTGTCTTTTGTGGGGAGGCAAAAAAATCGCCCATTGCTCTGTGAAAATCAAACTCTAGGGATCAAAATAAGAAACTTTGCCGAAGGAACCATACCTCTAAAACGAATTCTGATGTCCCCCAATTTGGGTCGAACTTTTTAGTTTCTTTTCTATAACTCACTTAAATTAATATTATATTTTCATTTACATATGTTCTGACTAAATAAATTTCTTAAGAGAAAAAATAGATATTATTATAAATAAATAATAAATATTATTATAAATAGATAAAAATAAAGAAAAAACATAGCCATTTAGCTGATTTTTTCATGTAAAGGCCAAAAGTGGTGATATTTTGAAATTGGGCGACATCAGAATTCGTTTTAGAGGTATGGTTCCTTCGGCAAAGTTTCTTATTTCGATCCCTAGAATACGATTATCACAGAGCAATGAGAGATTTTTAAATCGACCCGCCCTAATATATATATATATATTCATGCTGGAAGATATACCAATTGGCGCCCAGCCGAGACTTTAAAGTTCTGGAGTATATGGGGTTAATTGATGTTATGTTAAGTAGGTTATAAAAGTGCAAACACGATTTTAAGCCAAGATTTACGACAAGGTGCACTTTGCTCATAAGTTGTGTTGTTGGTGCACTGCTTTTGTAAACAGCATACGTCTTCGATAAAGCTTTCTGAGTTTAGAGCTTAGTTTGAGGTATTCTCATTGGAGATATCTTCAAGTTTAAATGTTCGGCGAGCTACAATATTTTACCTCGCATAAAGTTTATTTATGTAAAAGTGGTCTTCTTCTTTTATGCAGTAATCGAATTTCATGGTGAAGAATATGAGTGGAATCGCAGAATAATTTGTATATTATGCGACTTCTGAAACATTTAATGCAATCTTCAAGTGCTTGAAAACCACCTTCCATTAGCATATTTATATTGAATTTTGTCCTAAAAGCAACTCCTCCGAACAGCGGCATGAAATGGTGCTTTGAATTTATTAATGGTAGATTTACCACATTTCAAATATAATTGCAGACCGTAGTCAGGTTTTGGTTGTATAGTTAGTTTAGTTACGGTAAGTAGTGTGTTTATGTGTACCTATACAACTTATTTTTTACGATAAATATTTTAAATATTCAATCTGTTCAACTATTTTTATTATCAAAAATAACACCTACAGGGTCAGGCACCCGAAATGTAACCAGCTTCAGACCGCTCGCGCAGCTAATGCACGGACATCAGCTATCTGTTAGTTGGCTAAATGACAGTCCAGAGTATTGTTTACAGTCGTCCGGAAGCATTTTGCCGAGAGTATATGCCAAAAAAGAAAATCAGTAATGGATTTTAAACGTAATAGTTAGTGTCATTGCATTATATTTGGCTAGAAAATCACAACCAGCGATTGAGCTCGAGCACCTTAAAGTAAATAAAGTTTTTGTTTATCGTATCTGACCGTAGTATCCGATGCATACGGGCCAAAATACCTGCAAGTCGAATTCGGGCAGCTGGCGATTCATTTCTGGACCGTCTCAAGGTCATAGTCAAGGCAAAAAGTGGTCATATCGAGCAAAAGTAAATTGATTCCTAATTTTGTTATATTTTTACACATTTTTACTTTGAATTAAATAAAAGCAATTTTCCAAACAAAATTTATGGCCTTTTTAATTTCTTACACTTCGAGTGCCGGATCCAGTAGTATTTTCATAAAATTGACATTAATTATGCTGTGATTGCTATATTGAATGTTAAGCTGATTACAATTCTGTTTCCTGCAGACATGCTTGTATAGGGTTATTCAATAGGTGCGCTTCAACTTTTTTCCGATAGGGAGGGCGAACGACGCAATATTTTTTATTTTTCGCTTGTCATTTGTAAACTTCATTAGTATCCATTTCATCATGGAACGCTACACACTTGAGCAACGATTGCAAATCGTGCAAATTTTTTATGAAAATAATCGTTCTGTTGCTGCTACTTTAAGAGCATTACGGCCATTTTACGGTCCATTTAACAAGCCGTCCCGTTTTGGGGTTATGTGAAGTCATTGGTCTACAGTAACAAGCCGGCGACGATTTGTGAGCTCAGAGCAAATATTGAACGCGAAATTGCTGGAATTTCGGCCGATTTATGCAAAAGAGTGGTCGAAAATTGGGTTCAACGATTGGACTTCGTAAAACGTGCACGCGGTGGTCATGCAAAAGAAATCGAATTTCATACTTAAATGTATATGTTCAAACTCGATAATAAAAAAAAAAATTAGTTAAAAAGTCAAACCGTTTGTGTTTTATTCAAAAAAGTTCAAAAGTTGAAGCGCTCTTACTGAAAAACCCTATATTTCTCAAATGAAATAAAAGCACCCGAATGTTTTGACAATTCGTCCAAAGCGCTTAGAGCTGTACAAAATGAAGTTTCAATATCAGCTATTTTCTTATTATTGCATATTAAAAATAAGTCGCCAGTGTACAGACAATGCCTAATGTTAGGTTCTAGGCTCATAATTTTACTAACTTCATCAAAAGCTGTTAAGAAAAGAGAGGGGAGTTCCCTGAGGGATTCTATTGTGAAGAAATGGAAAAAAGCTGGTATTTGCCTTGCGACGAAATTTGCGATTGCTCAGGAAGGATTTTATGTAATTGAAGTTTTTGGGTCCAACTTTCCAGCCTTGAAGCTTTTTGAGAACTATGTGACTTCCTATTTTGTCAAAAGCATGTGCAGAGTCGATTGCAAGAACAGATAAGTGTTTGTTTTTTTTTTTTTGTTGGGAGAAATTTGAAGACAATTGGTAGTCAAGAAAAAGTAAGGCATCCAATGTGCTGGAGTTGGCTTTGAAACCAACTTGGAATGATGATAGACGCTTTTTGATCGTATTATTATTAGGGAGATGGGCCGATAACTTTCAATAAGCGATGAATTTTTCTGTGGTTTTAAAATAGGTACATTACGTCTGTCTTAAAACTCTGGGGAATTATGCCATGATTAAGAATTGAGTTACAGAGTTGGAGTAGTCTATGTTTAACGGATATGGGAATATGGCGTAACATATCGTAATTTATTTGATCAATGCTTGGAGTCTTACCTTTACATAGTTTTAAAGCAGAATCTATTTCAGCAATATTGATATTATTTTCAATTGAAAGAGCAATGCGGTTCGTGGCGTCGGTTTCACGCATGTAAGGCATATTGTTGGAAGATGAATTGCGGTGGAAAGTTGGATGTTTCCGAAGATTTTAAAATTTTCTGTATAATTTCTGATGAAAGGGTGTGTTGATGTGTAATTATAGTGTTGTCTACAGTTATAGAATTAATAAAATGAGGCTGATATATATCGATTGGGGAACTAGGGTTTAGTTTTTTGGTAAATTTTTCAAAGCTTATGGACTTAGCCTCTCTCTTCTTCCTGTTAAAACGGGCGTTAAACTTTTTGTAAATTATCAGTGAATCAAGAGTGAGGCACCTTTGGTAATCCCTCCAGACTAACATTTTCTCAAGCCGTAGTTTACCTAGTTCTGGCGACCACCAGGGCACATTTCTTAAGGCTTTACGGGGATGAGTCGGTGGTATTGCTAGGTTCGCTGCTACCCTCATAGCCTTATGAATTGTAGCGGCTTCTTTATGAGAGTTGGTGTTGTCAAAGTAAGGAAAATGCTTGTCACTTAATATATTATTAAATTTCTCCCAGTTAGCTCTGGTAGTGGTGCACTTAGAAGTAATTTTAATGCTGAGGGTACTTGGGGTTGCAGATGGATGGATGGATGGAGAGCAAGCTATAGGGAAGTGGTCGGTGTTATGTAGGTCCTCAAGCGTGCGTCAGGATGCAATGGGGAATAGTTGTGGTGAACAAATTGCCAGGTCTACATGTGTGAATTATTTGTGGGTGGAGAAGTGGGTTGGGATATTGTTGTTGAGGATACACAAATTGGAAGCGAGAATGAAATCTTCAATTATAGTGACCCTACGATTAGCGTTTGGTGAACCCCAAAGTGGACTCCATCCTTTGAAATCACCACATATGATTATTGAGGAGCTAAGTTGCAATATCTCTGAGTGAGAGAATGTCTAGTTATGGGGGAATGTAACCGGAAATAACAGTGATTGGACATTTAACATTCGACAGCAACAGCTGATAAATTGAGAGTTATTTTGACTCTTTTGAGTTGAAGATTTTTATGGATTTATATTCCACACCTTGTTAGAGAAGTTGTGATAATACGGCGAATATTGTTTGGGGTAATATGGTGAGTGACTGGGTTTAAAATGGGTTTCTTATAATCAAATTATATGTGGCTTGCGACCTTTGATTAGGGTTTCTAGTTCTAAGTAATTATTCTGGTAACCTTTAATATTTTACTGAAGAATATTAACCATCAATATTGAACCTTTTTATGCTTGCTATTAGTTATTTTCGAGAGACAATAACCTATAGCTCAGGTTCTTGAAGCTCACAATGTGTAGTGTTGTGTATCTCGGATATTCTTATTAATAGAGACTGAAGGATTGTGTTGGGATGAGTTGAAGATTCAATGTATGCGGTGTTGTAGGAATTGTAGGGTGTAGTAAGAAGATTTGAGTGGTCAACAGAAAATTGACTGGAGTGAGTTGTTGATTCATTAGTTTCGAATGTTGCTATTGTTTTGATTACAGTCCATGGTATTGATAGTTGGTGTGGATGGAGAATGCATTAGGGAGACAGCGCAGATAATTGCTATTGAGTAGATGTTATTTTAATCCTTTGAGCTAGCTGAGAGATTAAGATTGAGATGTCGATGTTGTGATGGCTATTGAAGGGTATGAGTATGGTCCAATGAGTGTTAAGAAATTGAATGAGAACTTGAAAGAGACGTGTTCGGATTGGTTAGTGCAGTTGAGCGGTTGAGTGGCGACTGCAGTGGCGTTTGAAGAGGTATGATGTATGGAGTTGTGAGCGAGAGTATAGTGAGAAAGTTGTGTGGAGTTTAGAACTGTCGAGTAAGATTGCGTTTGGCTTAGGTTGATGGGTTTTTGTAGTTTTTATAGGCGGCTTGCCTCAGCATAACTGCACTTGTTCTAAGTCTTTATTTATAATATCTCTGCCTCTTGTAGGTATTTTGGATAGGCTCTGGCAGAGACGTTGTGAGGCCCAAAACAGTTATCGCACATTATGCGTTGACATGGCAGTGTGATATAAGGTGGAAAGTTACAAATTTGATATGTGGTGTTATTATTGCATCTTTTTATGGTGTGACCTAGAAGTTGGAATGGAGGTACCTCATGGGGGTACGAAAGTATTCCTCAACTCTCACTGAGTACCATGCTATGTCAATAGTGAGGGGGACTTTGTACAAGTTGAACGATAGGACTTTTCTGCATGTAGGAACTTTTACATTATTAATGGTTTAGCAAATTTGAATAAACCCACAACACCTTGTGAATTTAGAGCCTCCAGAATTTCTTTTTCTCAGTTGGATACATCGATAGATTTAATGATAATGAATTTTGGATGATTGCAATTATGATTTTGAGTCACGTCTGGGGGACGTGTTATTCCTAGAGGGCGCGTCCCCAGGTGATGGATAGGGGAACACCTCCCAGATATGGAAGGTAGGAGAGTAGGTATCCCGCGAACCACACAGGCCGAAGACGTAAACTTCCTCAACCCAAGGTGTGATGCGACCCGTGCTTATTGGGTGGGTTTGGCAGACGGGGGACTAAATAAGGCTGTCTTCGAATGGAGCCCTCCTGATATCAGGCCGCCTCAGGTTGTAGCGGTGGCCTTGCCATAGTATGGGGCGCTATGATGGTCTACCGGTTATTTCCCCTGATTCCTCTTTGATCACCGCGCATGGCGACATGCGCAGCTCCCTGGGCGGGGCCAGTGACCGTACGAACAGAATGATGAAAGCAAACAAAAAACAAAGATCGGATAGTGACGAAAAACAGACGGACAAAGTGACGGGAACACAGACGAACGCATTCACAGCACAGGACAGACAAACGGACCAAAGATGAGGGTTACAAGGCAAGGTGTCAAAAGGTGGTGGACGAATACCTGGCATTCCAAACCGCCCGAAAGACAGAAGCAAAAAAACGTAACTGTTCGCAAGACGAAAATAAGACGGCAACAAAGAAGCAGAAGATCTCAGATCAGGATGCGGTTGTCCCCAAACTTACCAAACAATTCAGTGAGGTGGCACGGGACCATCTTCAAGTGGCACTGGTGGACGAAACTTCCAACCGCGGCAAACCTGTGCTTGACAAATGTTCAGATATTGAGGCACGGTTGTCTCGCATAATCGTCGACCATGTGATGGCGAACCCGGAGGGTCAACCGCCAGGTTTCGACTCGGTGGAAGTGGTACGTGGCTGCCGGGTAATCAAATGTGATGACCAGTACCCATTGCATTTCCTGACAATCGCGATTGGCGAAATTCAGAACAGTTGGGAGGGCTTGAGGCTCAAGCTCATTCCAGCCAGCGAGATACCACGAAGGCCGAGGGCTCACATCTGGATACGAAACATGGAGTTTGAAGCCAATCAATTAATTCCCTACCTCCAAGCTCACAACCGGTCAGTGCCGATGACCCATTGGTCGATTATCAAAGCGGGCGCTTCGCAGAAGCACAGCGTGTCGTTTCTTCTTCAAATCACAGAAGAAAGCCTTGCCTTGAACCAGTGCAAAAAATGGAAAATAAACTTCGGTTTGGCATACGGAAGGCCCAGCTGAAGATTTTCCGTTCTGCGAATCCGGAGGAGGAGCAGGATAAGGTCGACGGCACCAGAGAACTGCTGACTGCCATGTAGTTAAATGACGCCGAACCTGGGAAAACAAACCAATAAAAAAAATGGTTTTAAAGGTTGTCCAAATTAATCTGCAACATTCACAGATTGCAACGGACAACCTAACCGTTCTCCTAGGGGAGGACAACGTTGACATAGCCTTAATCCAGGAATCCTGGGTGCGGAGCAACGAGGTGAAGGGGTTCCCAGGAAGAAACTTCAATCTGTACCATAAGCGTACTCAAGGTAATCCATCATCACGTATTGTAGCCAAAAAACACTTAAACATATTTTTAATGCCATCATATAGTTCACAGGATGTGACGGCAGTTGAGGTGGAAGCCGCTGACGGTGTCAGCATCACACTTGCATCCATCTATATGGCACATGATCGGCCAGCACCACTCGAGGAGGCTTGTAGGCTTGTGCTTGAAGGAACCAGAAACCAAATACTGCTACTCGGATGCGACGCCAACGCGGGGCATGCGTTGTGGGGAAGCTTTGAGACAAACGACCGGATGAGTCTTTATATAATTTTATTATCAACACTAACTTATCGGTATGTAATAGGGGTAACACTCCCACTTTCACTTTTCCTAGTACGGAGTACTTCAGAGGATGGGAGGAAGTGATTGATGTTACTTTACTGTCTGATTGATGTTACTTTACTGTCAGTAAGGGTAGATAATTGGAGGGTATCCAATAAAAGGTCCTTTCGGATCATAGTTGGATCCTCTACGATTTGGATCTTAAGGTGGATCCACCCTTACCGTATCGAAATCCTTTAAGAACCAACTGAAAGAGGTTAAAAAATGCAGTAAACAAGAGGATAGGAGGGAGAGAGTAGGGAGAGTAGGGTCATAAAACTGGAAAAGGTATTTAAGTAGGGCCTACAAAACGTCCTGCCCCATAAAATTTAGTAAAAAAAACTCACCCTCCTTGTTGGAGCAGTGAGCTCTTAAAACTAAAGGAAAAATCTAGATCAAGCTCAGCCGTGTTCTTTCCAAAGACCATTTAAAGGCTTCTTGGGTTAAGAAACCTGATGGAACTTGGACTGCTACGGCTGAAGAATCTCTAGAATTTCTGCTAAATACGCATTTTCAGAGATGCAGCGTCCACGAAAGTGGGAGGGAAGATATCAGGCGGAACCAATATAATCCACAGCATCTTGCAAATTAAATAATTACCAAGGAGAAAGTTCAGGGGCAATCAAATCTTTCTCACCTTTTAAATCTTCGGGACCAGATGAGATCATTCCAAAGATGTTACAGGAAACCTTGGACTGCATCCTACCATGGCTAGAGGAAATTTTTAAAGCGTGTTTAAACTTAGGCCATATTCCAGATAGTTGGAAACTAGTCAAGGTCGTCTTCATACCAAAAGTAGGTAGGATGGGACATGAATCAGCGAAGGACTTCAGGCCAATAAGTCTTTCGTCTTCCCTGTTAAAAAATTTTGAAAGACTTTTGGATATACTCCTCAGAAGCTCTTTGGAGGGTTCTAGTATATCAACGGAGACAGCGCTTCACGAACAATAGAAGGCTCTCTAGAGAGCAAACATTATACCATGGCGGCATTCTTGGATATAGAAGGCGCCTTTAACAATGTTAGTACAGGACGTGGTCTAAGTTTAAACCCACGTAAAACAGAATTCATGCTTTTTACCACCAGATACAAGGTACCAACTTTTACCCTACCAAATATCAACGGACAAACTCTTTCACTATCACCCAGTGCAAAGTACTTAGGGGTAATTCTGGTCTCCAAAGCTGGAAGTTAAACGTCGAAGAACGGATAAGGAAGGCTGAAATTGCTTTATATGCCTGCAAACGTATGCTTGATCTTCAACCTAAGCATACATTATGGTGGTATAAGGTGGTTATACGACCTATTTTATCGTATGGTTCGGTAGTTTAGTGGAAAGCTCTAGGGAGAGAGTACAACTCCAAACTACTCGGCAGAATACAAAGAGCAGCCTGTGCAATAACGGTCGGTGCAATCAGATCATGTCCTATAGAGGCTCTCAATGCACTGACACACGTTATTCCAATAGACCTACATATAAAGAAGACGGCAACCATGAGTGCATTTAGGTTAAATGAAGCGGGTCGCTGGAAAGAAAAAATGTATGGTCACGCTAGTCTATTATTGCCACAAGCTCAGTTAAACACGGTGAGGACTGACTACATCGTCCCGATGGTAACGTTCAATAGGAATTTTGCCACACCATCTAAGGCTACTAATCACGGATTTCTCTTTTAAGGGCAATATAGCTATTCTTTCGGATAGCCAAGCTGCGATCCGGGCACTGGGCTCAGCTATAACAACCTCTAAAGTAGTGAAACAAAGCAGGACTAGCCTTACCACCTTGGGCGAAAATCATAAAATTACCTTAATTTGGGTCCCGAGACACCGGAACATAGAAAGTAACGAAAAAGCCGATGAACTGGCAAGAGGGGGATCTGACATGAATAGTGCTTTTGCAGTACCGGTATTCACACCATTAGGTGCGGTCAAAAATGCAATTTCCCTAAAATACCTTAGAATCGCAGATTGTAGATGGAGAGATCAGACGAAATGCAAAATCAGCAGGACGTTATGGCCCACCTACAACCTCAAGCAATCCTCGACATTGATAAACATGAAACGACGGGAAGCCTGTAGACTAAGGGCAGTCATAACTGGCTTCTGATCTATCGGAGAACAACCGGAGAAAAAGGAAACAATCTTCCATTTCCTCCGTGAATGCCCTGCCCTATGGAAGGACAAAATGTTAACCCTGGGCAAACCGCTGTTCGAGAGTCTGGAGCAATTGTCTGGCTTAGACGTCAACAACCTAATAAGGTTCCTAAACTGCACAGACTGGATATAGTCTTCCTGTAAATAACTGTTAAACAAGTTGGTAACGAGGATGTGGCAACAAAATGGTGCGGAAGCGCTAGTTGGATTCTGGATGAATCACTACTCTAACCAACCAACCAATCAACCACGTCTGATAGAAAGAAGAAGATGAAAAAGAAGCTTCTTTATTCACATTTTTACGTTTTTTCTTCCCCGAAGGAATCGTGGGGACAGTCAGTCAGACAGCCATATAAGACAGTCAGTGATATTCTTTTAGTTATTTTATAAACCAGGTAATTTGTATAAAAATAAGAATGTGAAAAAATGGAAAAGCACAAACACATGGAAATAGCACAAATGCCCGAGGAGTTTGCTCAACAGCGGTAATCACTTGATACGGACAACCGTACGACAAGAGAGTTAGTCGGTGACTGGGCTTAGATGTTGAAATCCCGTTTTGCTTGTAATTGTTTACTACGCATTGAACAGAATAAAACGTTCTCCCAATAGCTTTGCCACTATTTCGAAAACTAAAGGGTTTTCCAATAAGAAGTGTTATTTTGATATTCAAAGAAAAATGCCGTTAATAGTGGAAAATAACATCAGACAAATGACCACCAACACCACGCTTACAGGACAATATCCTCTTCATGAAATTTTCCATAACCGAATTGCAAAGTCCTGCCCTATGTCCTCGATAGCCTCACGAATTCCATCTTTGAGGTTTTGAATCGACCCTGGGCTGTTGGCGTAGACCTTCTCTATCACGTAGCCCCAAAGGAAAAAGGTACAAAGTGTTAAATCACAAGACCTCGGTGGCCAATTGTGATCATCTCTTCGAGAGATAACACGGTCCGGAAAAGATCAATGGTTTCGTTGCTTGTGTGGCATGTAGCGCCGTCTTGTTGAAAAATAATCGTTGTCCAGATCAATACCATCCAATTCTGACCATAAAAAATGGTTAATCATCTCTCGATAGCGATAGATAACACCTTTTATTGGAAAACCCTTTATTTCCATTTCTCAGCAATTTTATAATTATTTTTATGTCTGACACACTAACTTTTCCTTTGGTTTCATATTAACCACTTTTAAATAAAACGTGCTACTAAGTTCGCTAACCGATAAATTAAAATAATGATAAGTGCGCAAAAACGAAAAAAAAATCCAAATAAACTAACGGTATTGTTAAAAGAAAAAACTGTACGCAGACTCTTTTCGCTATATTTTCATGCTACTGCAATTACTTACCGTTATGTAAACAATGAAGTGAGGAATTTTGTTATTTTCTTTCGCTTTCGTAACTTAAGAATCTAACGAAAGAATAAATAAATAAAATATATACACAAATATAAATTTTAATTGTATTATATACATACATATATTTATATATATATATTAATTTAAAAATATCAGGTCAGTCCATAAATTCGTGCGTTTCTAAAGGTGGTTTTAAAATTAATAAAAAAGATATTTAAAGTATTTATTAATCAATAATATATTTTCCTTCATTATTCACAATGTCTTCCTAACGTTTAGGCAAATTTTTAATTCTCTGCTCAAAAAATTTGTTGTCCTTGGAGCCAAAATACGCTTCGATATCCCCTTTTATAGCTTGTTTTCAGGAGTAGTTCCTGTTACTCATATGGGATTGAAGTCCACGGAAAAGGTGATAATCACAAGGCGCAATATCCGGAGAGTATGGTGGATGCGGTATTAGCTCCCATCCAAACTCGTTCAGCTTGCCTAATGGTTGTCTTGCGGTATGAGGTCTTGCGTTGTTATGGTGAAACAAAACTTTGCGTTTATTCACTAAAGGCGGTTGATTTTTTTTAAGTGCCTCATTCAGGTTTGATAGCTGATGGGAATAATAATCAGCAGTTATCGTCTGGTTTGGTTCCAGAAGTTCATAATAAACAATACCGGCCGTATCCCACCAAATAGACAGGAGAATCTTTTTAGGGTGAACCCCATATCTAGGGATCGGTTCTGGTTTTTCATCTTTATCTAATCATTGCCGTTTGCGAACAGGATTATTGTCCATCACCAGTAACGATAAGGTTCAAACAACTTTCATTTTCAAGCCGTTGCAGCAACTGAGAACATACATTCACTCTCTGCTGAAGGTTGGCGACGGAAAGTCTATGCGGAACCCATTTTCCCAGCTTTGAAACCTTTCCCAACTGAACCAGGTGTCTGTGAACTGTTCCATGCGATGGAGCTATCATATCGACTGTCAAATTTGGCTCAGCTTCCACGAGTTCGAGCAAGGCGTCGGAGTTAAAGACTTCAGGACGACCAGCACGCAGGGCATCCTCCACGTCGCAGTTACCACTTCGGAATTTTGAAAACCACTTTTGCGCAGTCCTTACACTCACGGTATTCTCTCCGTGAACAGTGTTTATTTCTGCAGCAGCAGTTGTTGCAATTTTACCACTTTTATAAAAAAAATACAAAATATGCCTCTTATACGCGATCGAAGATTCCATTTTATTTTTTAACAAGACGTGCTTCTATTCGCGATTAAAATCACTTTTTGAACGCACAAAAAATGCACAGAAAATATAAATAGTTCTGTTATATTACGTGAATAATTTTTTGTATGCAAAATAGTACAAAAGTGAAATGATGGATAAAATACGCACGAACTTATGGACTGTCCTGATATTTGTAAGGGTACGCACACGTTATGGACTATATATATACATGTTCATTATATTTATAAATTTAAATAATAATTTCTTTTGAAACACTTTTTATAAGTAATATAGTTTTTCAACCAGTTATGCACAACGAACGCAACGTTTGTCCTTTTTTCATTACAGAAAATTTTGCACATTTAATGAACGACGAAATTACTTTTAACAGAAGTAGTTTGTGTTGAAAAACAAAATTATTAAAATAATGATATCAAAGCGTTATCGGAGTAACCAGCTATTTAAGATAATACTTTGTACGAAATAGAGTATATCCTAACAATACACATTTTAACAATTTTATTTACAATATAATTCTCTTCGTATTTTCCCGATGGTACTCTGTTTATGTTTGCTTTAAAAATGAATATGATTCCATAACAATTTCACCGAAATTTAAGAAATACATCTACATTTTTACGCAGGTAAAGGAATTTATTACATGTACACTCAATTGATCGCCCCAAGCTTGAGCATACAAAGCTCGGTAACAAAACTATTTCAGATCAACCAAATTTGTGCTTTGAGGTTTATTTGAATAAAAAGTATTAATTACAATAGGTAATGTCACCCAGCTTAACAATATGCCATAAAAATGCATGGGCGGATCTACGGGCGAAGTGCTTTGGGTTTCAGGCTCACTACAGGGTTTGATTGAAAAGTAATGAGCCTTTCCGCGCGGAGCGTCTGCCAAGCGATCAACCGAATCGGCTGGTGGGGGAAAATGGTCATTGGACCTTCCCCTTCTACTAGAAACCGGTCCCAGTTCGCTGACAACAGCGGTGCCGTCAAAATCGCTCCGCGCGTGAAAGCTGTTTAAAAAGTGTGTTAGGATTTTGCAGTGGCGAAAATGCAGCGATCGTTGGAGCAACGTTACTCGATCAAATTTTGCGTAAAGCTAAACAGTTTGTATCTCCAGGAAGCACTGTAAACGCGGCATTTTACAAAGAAGTGCTCTTTCGGCTAAAAAACTGCGTCGCCCGGGTTCGGCCCGACCTCGTCAACAATTGGACCCTTCATCACCGCCTTCCTCTGCACCTCTGCATTGGCCAAGATGGGGGTTCCGGTGCTTCCCCACCCTCACTACAGACCAGACCTGTCCCCTCCGGACTTCTTCTTGTTCCCGCGCCTGAAAAGAAAGCTGAAGGCGAGGCGTTTCGACTCCATCGAGGCGATCCAAAAAACTGTGACAGCCGAATTGAATGCGATTCCGGCGGATGAGTTTAAAAAATGTTTCCTGCAGTGGAAGGACCGCTACCAGCGGTATATTGACGCTCAAGGGTCCTGGTTTGAAGAATATTAGTTGTATAAGCCAAAAGGTTTAATAAAACTGCTTAAAAAAAATAAGGCTCATTACTTTTCAATCAAACCCTGTATTAGCGCGTTATCAATAGTTATATATAAGGGTCTTTAAAAAGTGACGCCTAGATGTCAGTAGTGAATTATTCCTTGAAGGTAACTTTTTATGTCAACTTTGAAATTTGTCAAGTAAAAATTGTTATCAAAATTTATTATGAAAATGGCCTATGTTTGGGAACAACATATCGCAAAATTTGTGATTTTTTTGGTAGAAATAATCGTTCGAATGAGTCGACAATTTAACACTAAACCTACCGATATTTTATGTATTCCTATTCCTACCAATGTGGGTCAAATGACCCGTCTTTAAAATATTATATATATTATTAAGATCACATATATTTCTCGGTAAAACAATTAGCAAGAGAATAGTATATCTTGAAAAATACATTCGATGTATTTTTTAATAAAAGTCGTGAAGGCAAACGACGATTTAATAATGTTATATCTAAGAACTTCTGACAAAAAGTTTAAAATGGGTCATTTGACCCAATTGGTGAAAGAATTTCACGAAACTGGTTCTGTCGAGGATAGAAAAAGGACTGGCAGAACAAAAACTGGGCGTTCTGTTGAGAAAATTGCTGCTATACGCAAAGTGTTGCTGAAAAACGTTCAACATCGAGATCTTGGCGTTCTTAACAATTATGCATACCTGAACTGACAGTATGCCGCATTTTACCTGTAGACGTGCTCGTTGATGGCATTTAAATTATGTCATTTTTCACATATAATCGTTAAGAAACCTGCAAGAATCTCAATTTTTACATCTTTCATTTTAAAACATCTAGCCCCTTTATATGTATTGTATATAAATATAACACAGGTCAACATGAATTTTGAGTCTGAGTTCTCTACGTTTGATTTTGATCAAGGCAAATCTATTAAAGGTGGTGTTGGTAAATCAGCTGATTTGTTTTTTTCGTTCGCTGTGGCCATGTGGCTGTCAACTCAGAATGAAACAAGTTTTCTAGTTTCCCAATAGTTTACTTTGACAATCAAACGCACAGATCATTGTTGTTGGTCTAATGCCACCACCTTTAATGAAACCGCCTTGATTTTGATTATTTATGCCTAACTAATGAAAGAAAAAATATGTTTAAAGTTTGCTCTTGTAGCTACACTTATATATGTAGTATATAATTGCCGTTTACAAGCCAACGCCGATGCAACGACATCACAAAACATGTGCCAAAACATTATATATTATATTTATTTGTCATTGTATAATGTACAAAGGCAAACTTTATTTGTTATGAAAGGAGTTTCTGCTTACTTTTCAATGCAGATTGTCAGAAAATACCAATTAAATAACAGACTTAAAAAAACAAGGGTTTTTGTTCACTTGTGTAATTAGCGTTTACATTATTTGTAAAGTGTTTGGCCAAGCTCTTCCTTCTACTTGTGGTGTGCTTTTGAAATGTCTCCACATTTTTTGCCGCCTCCGAAGGGTGGATGTTTTTACAGATTTTCTCAGAAATACGCTCGGAGGTTTGCTTTTGACTACCGAGAAGTGAACGCGATACTTGCGGTATTAAAATATTATTATCATATATTAAAACGTTCAAAATACGAGAGAGTTTAGTAGTTTGATGGTTTTTAAATAGTATGGCGGCTCGAACCTTATTAAAAACTTATCAATTTATTGATGCTTATGAAATATTAAATATATTAATGTTTCAGATTTCTAAAGGAATTTTCTCATCATAAAAAATATCTGCCGGATGGACTTACTGATAAACTTGTGTTCCGATCATATAACATCGGTAAAATTTATACTAAGATCGGAAAAAATCTAAAAACGAGCTGAAAATAGTTGTCTATTGGACGTATCAATAGCTTTTAACTGTGTATCTTTCATTGAACACACACAATTGTAGACCTTTACATTTCATTATACAACTTTTGAACTCTCTGAAACACCAAATTCACGAATTTGGCAATTATTTGTTTCATTAGATGTTGTGTTGTGTTTCCCTAAATTTTTCAAATAGCAACTAGTGATGTATGTTGCTGTTGTAACAATAGGCATTACTCATACTTTTTTAAGTATTGTTATTGAAGCGACGGTTCTTGATTGGTAAAAAGCCGGCATCGTTTCGAAAAGGCAGAACCGAAGGTCGAATGTTTGCTGTTAAACACTTCAATTCACTTTTATCACTCTAATTATTATACGAGGTGTGTTCAAAAAATAAGGTGAAGGTTTCAAATTTCGCGGGCTACGTTTATTCGACTTTTTATTATTTTTTTATGTTGGTACACTCTCTCGAAGATGGGTTCACGGTTTTAGCAATATAGCATGTTTAGTTTGTTTCCGAGAGGCATAAATAAGACAGGTTTTTGCGTGTTCGGTGATTTTCTGCTATCGCCTCTTGGCTCTCCTGGACTCTTCCATTGGGACGATTGGGCTTTGGCTTCGATGTCATAACAATATACCCAAGATTCATCACCAGTTATGACCCTTTTAGCAAATCTGGAACATCGTTGACGTCATTCAACAATTCATGAGCGATGCTAATGCGATGTTATTTTTGGTCACAATTCAATAATTTTGGAGCGAATTTCGCTGCCACATGCTTCATGTCCGAAATTTCCGAAAAGATTGCATTGCATTAGCCAACCGATACGCCCACATCCTCAGCAACTTCTCTAATTGTGATTCGACGATTCTCCATAATAATCTTCTTCACTTTCTCAACATTTTCATCAGTGGTTGATATGCTAGGGCATCCAGACTAGGGCGTCAACATTCTGTGAAAAGCTTGAACCACTTGTTAACATTTTTTAGACTCAAAGAACTCTCACCGTTTGCCACTATCAACATTTCAAGTGTTTTTGAGCACTTAATTCCATTTGTACACAAAATTTGATGCAACTTTTTTGATCCATTTTTTTCGATAACAGAAAATCGACGAACACGCAACTTCTTTAGAAGTTTTGGCATAGATTTTGACGTTTTGCTTATTAAAAACTTCTTCAACAGTGAACATTTTATCATCTGTGAAAAGAATATTTTCATGGCCGTTGACCGCGTGCCACCGAAGAAGCTGCTTGCATCTGTCCAGCCCAATTTCTTCAAGCGCATCGTCAAAAGATGACCAGTTGACCGAAGGAAGGATTTCATGTGGAGATTATCTCTAATTAGTCTTGAGATGGATCTGGTCGATACATTCATTTCCCTCCACATCATTTTCTGCTTTTAAAGGAATTTCTGCGAATTCTTTCTCGATCGGCTTTTATGACTGCACTGTTTCGAACCACAGACGTTGGGTAAAAACTATTGATTGTGCGATAAACAAATATACTCGAAATATTAATATATGTTTTTTCAGCAATTCGTAAATCTCACTTTTACCACACTATGTAAAGCAATCAGTGCAATGCGATTTTTTTAGCTCCGCACTCCGTTGTTAACAAGCGAAATTTGCCCCGAAACTGAGTATAATTTATGAGCAGACAATGCATACGAGCAAAAGCAAAAATAAGGGAACTTTTTTCCAAAAATATAAAACATTCCCCTTTTTTTAAAAAATTTCTGAATATTTTATTTTTGGAAACTACCCACATTATCACACTTTATTTTAAAATTTCTTATATATAGCTTATTTAAAACATTCTACACTCTTATGTATGAAATAATGTTGAAGCAATGTCTCCTTCTCCCAAGTTTTTGGTATCCGCCAGTGTGCGTGTTTTACACAACTCAATATATGTAAATATATGCACACCTATGCTTACAAAATTGAGTCTCTTTATCTTTTTACAATATTCAATATGTCCTTTGCTCAATTTATCCCGTTAATTTTTTTTGTAAAAATAGCCTTATAAATCAAAGATCCTAACTTTGTACAAAATTCTCCAAAAAACGGGTGTGCAATTTTGTAGCTCATTCAATTTTAGTACGTGAAAGTTTAAGGTCGCTTAAAAATAATTTTTGACACACGATGTTGATAATTTTCCCCATAAAAAGCACATTCTGAAACAAATATTGTACAAAAAACGTAGCGTAGTGTAGATAGATAAAGTGACTTATTGTAATTATATGAGGCGTTTGTGGTCTTGATGTTGTTCTACAAATGGAGTGACCTACAGTTTTAAGCCGACTCCGGCAGATATTTTTTATGATGAGATTTTTCATGACAAAAATACACTTGGAGGTTTGCCATTGCCAGCCACTTTTTCTACATATCATTTTGGTATTTCATGCACGGAGATTGGAACTTACGCATTTCCGAATGGTAGTCACGCACAAAAGCATTAACCAACCATTGACTACAGTGCGGATGTTCAATTAAAGGGTAAATGTCGTTATATTGGTGCATCCACATGTGGATGTGCATATCTTTTTATAACTTAGGGAAATCATTCAATTTAGCAAATTTGAAGAGAAATAGGGGGAAAATTGAAAAACAAAAGTAAAAAAAAGCATTTGCAAGATTTGATGTATAGATATTCTTTACAATTCAAGTTCTGTAACATAGGTATCACCATATAACGCACTGTTTGTTAGATTCTCTAGTAAAACCGAAAGTCTTAAAAGAAATCAACATATAGTACATCTACATATGCGTATAAATTCGATATGTCGTTCATATCTCAATACTGTATGTTGTCATTATATAGGGCACATCATTAAGTAAATTTAATTATTATTTTTTTTTTACAGTCGTGTAAATAATATCTGTTAAACTGCTACAGCTAGTTTAATATCAACGCTTGTTAAGTCAATAATAAATCAAATTTTAGATTTCCAAACCAAATTAAGCGGTCTTTATATTTGCAAGTAAAGGGTGGTCCATATAAATGTTTATTTTTAACAATAAAGGATGAGGAGTTTTTACGAGGAGCTCCCCATCAGACTCATATTTAGGTTACCGGACCACTACAGTGTGTTCCAGGCAGTGTGTTCCAGCCGCAATCAAGGAGGCAGCTGAATAGCTGCTCACATGCGTACTAACAGTCAAGAAAATAAATATTTACTCCGACAGCCAAGCGGCAAACCCTCGTATCAGTGACGGTGCATTCGAAACTGGTCAGGGAATGCCTGACTTTACTTTCGACTGCGTCCGAATTCTTTGACAAAAGCCTCATCTGGCTTCTTGGTCACAGTGATATTGCGGGAAACTGTGAGGTGGATAAGCCGGCCACATAAGGGACATGTGTGATTATTTCCCCACGGAGGGAGAGTATTGGGATCCCCCTCACTACCTGCGGTCTGCTCCTGGAAAGATGGGCAAGTATACAAACTTGTAAGGGCGAGCTTCTGAGGTTGACAAAATATCAGCTCTCGAATCTCGTGGGCTTTTTCACAAGAGACTATGCGCGAGGAATGCGTGCTATGAGACTTGAAATTACCTCGAGTCCTCTTTGCGCTGGATGTATGGAGGATGAGGTGGAATCATCTCAGCAGCTTCTCTTTAGCTGCCCTGCTTTGGCGGGGTTAATATCCACGCATTTTGACTCTTATTTCTACGCTACGACTGCTGATATAGCTGGTGTTGACATTAAAAATCTGATGAATTTAATCAGCAGCACAACGCGCTTGACGCAAACGCAGCAGTGTCATCGTTCGTCACCCTCCTAACCATCCCGCCACCACCTCTCTCCGCCCTCTCCTTACATCACATCGGTTTTTCTCTTTCACCTCATCTCCTTCATAAATGTATCATAAAGGACGAATCCTTTCCAAGTGAGCTCATTCCTTGGGCAACCATTCCAACCTAACCTAAATATTTTGATCGTTTTCTCTTAATTTTTTTTATCAGAAAGCTAAATGTTTGTGTGGTTGGCAAAAATTCTCTTAGGAAACCCTCCTCATGGGCAACACGATTCCCCTGGCAGGAAGAGCAGAGATCTTTTTGGAGCGTGTCCATGATCATAGCGCGACCTGTCAGGACGTGCGGTATGTCCAGCGAAGACGAAAAAAAGTCCTCATATTGTGTGATCGTGCAAATACATACATCCACGAGTCGTCTACACATGCTCACACTATACGAGTCCTTTCTTAAGTCATACCTTTGGAGTGGCTGGCAGTAGGCATAAAAGTAAGGGTTGGTTTACCATAAAAAAAACCAATGCTGGGGTCCAATAAAGGATATCAGCCCAAACGTCAGTGGAAGAAGCAGTTGCTACCAGCGGCGGGCGCGGTGAGCTTGTAAGCCAGTGACTGCACCTCTGCTGATATTGCAGTAGGTTCCAGCAGTTGTAATATTACTGCCGCTATAAGGAGTTGTGATACCAGAGTCCTGTAGACCTGGGTCGCAGCTCCAACGACAACAAATAGCAAGAGAGTTTAATGAGCTTGACGTACAGTCTGTGTCAGAAAACAAGGTGGTTTTTTTGTAACTTCGCGATATATTTCGTTCTGCTTTTTGCTGCATAATAGTCCCATTCAAGGGCTACGACACCAGTGCTAACTCAGATTATTGTCTTTTGAAAATATCCTGTAAACACAACCAAACAGAAATGAGTGAGAAATACGCGAAGCGTTTCGAGGTGGTACTTTTATGCACGCATTCGAAGGGACCGAAATTATCTTACGCCGCGGCTGCAAAAGTAATTCAAAAATCAAAAAAGTGGTTTGTGATGCGGAATCAGGGTATAAGATGTAAAAAATGTTGATGACTTTTCCGAGCGCGGCTTGAAGCGAGTGACGACTAAAAAGCAGAATACGATCAATTCTCAAAACAGAATGGACGATCAATTGTCCAAATTTTTAAGCGGGACCCTTCTTTGTGACTACGCCAAGCACAATCAGTCTTGCTAAGGGAAAAGATGTGAGTATCAACATCATCAAACGTCGACTGAAGGAGGCGAACATATCCTATCGCCTCACATCATCAAAACCACTGCTCTCAAAAAACACATTGAGAAACAAAAAAAAAAAGAAAATGGCGTCACAGTATTGGACTGGCCTTTCCAGTCCCCAGAGTCCAACCCCATTGAAAATGTGTGGGGAACTATGAAAACGCATCTTGCCGGAAAGCCAGTCCATGATTTAAAGCAACTCGTGCGTCAAGTTCGCAAAATCTTGTCCTGTTTGTCGACGAGCTGCGCAGAAAAACGGGTTCAAAGCATGAAGAAGATGGCAGGCTATACTCGATATCGAAGAAAACTACACGGCTTATTGAGCAATTGCGACTCGTAGTTTTGTACATAATTTCATGTTTTATACTTCATGAATAGTCTCGGTTCCTTTTTTCTGGCACAGACTGTATCTGTATCAGCTATTTTGGGTCTACGAAAAGCCTACGGAAGAACGCAAGCAGCGACGCTAGGAGTAACACCGGAGACCGCTACCGAGCTGATTGAAGCTAACAAAATCCGAATAGGCCTTGTAATTCGTCGCATACGAGAGAAAATAGAGCCAAAAAGATGCTTCAAATGCATGGAATATGGGCATGTGGCAGCAAGCTTTAAAAGCCCAGCCGTCGACACTAGCGTCAGTACAAATGCGGCTACAACAGGCAAAAAACTGCATACAAGCAGCAAGCTGTATAATATGCAAGAAAAATGTACGCGACACAGGACATGCGATGACCAGCAGCAAGTGGCCACAATATCAGAGAGATATGAAAGAAATACGACAGATATGAAGATCTTGCAACTAAACCTTAATCAGTGTGAAAGCTTAAGACCTACTCATGCAGGCGCAGGAAAACTCTTTGAGAAACTGATAAAGCATAGGCTTAGCGAAGCCGTAGAGAACAGTGGCGGCCTCTCCGACAGGCAGCATGGTTTTAAAAGTGGCAGATCTACCTTAGAAGCCATCCAAGATGTAATAGCTAGCGTAGAACATGCCCAGGCAGGTAATCGATACTCCAAACGCTTAGTGTTACTAGCCACACTGGATATTAGAAATGCTTTCAACAGTTTAAGTTGGGACAACGCAATTGAAGCTTTAAAGGTAAAATTCTAGATCCCGAATAATCTATTGAAGATTATTCGTAACTATCTCCGCAATCGCGTGCTCTTATACGAAACGCGAGAAGGGTGTAAGACTAAACAAATAACAGCAGGTGCGGCCCAAGGATCAATACTTGGACCTGAACTATGGAATATAAGCTACGATGAAATCCTTCGAATAGAGATGCCTGAGGATGTGCATTTAGTGGGATACGCAGATGACATTGCAGCTGTAATTATCGCCCGAAACACCGACGAAGCCAAAAGGAAGTTAAATCAGGTGATGATCCGAGTCCAGACATGGCTAGAAGACCATGGATTAAAGTTGACCACAGAGAAAACAGAGTTAATCCTTCTAACGAACAGACGTATCCCAATAGAAGTAGACATACAAGTACTTGATGCCACTTTATCGACAAAAATAGTGGTTAAGTACCTAGGAGTGCAATTAGACACAAGGCTAACCTACTGGGCGCATATAAACTACGCTGCCACAAGAGCTGCCAAGGTAAGCGGCATGTTAAGTAAGCTCATGACAAACCTTGGAGGTCCAACGCAGAACAAGCGAAAACTTTTAATGGACACGACGAACTCGATTCTCTTATACGGATGCGAAATATGGGCAGATTCGCTAAGGGTGCAATGCCGGCGGAAAATTCTGCAATCTGTGCAACGCACCTGTGCTCTCAGAGTGGCTTCGTCATACAGAACAGTATCTGAAGCAGCGGTGTTAGTTATCAGCGGAACCATCCCTATAGATATTCTAGCACAAGAGCGCAAACGGAGATGGGAGGCAAAAAATATAGGAATCCCAGTACCACGTTTCTCCGATATTAGAGTTCAAACGCTCACACTTTGGCAGGCAAGATGAAACTCTGAACGGTATGCGAGACTAGTACCCGATCTAAAAAAGTGGGTAGAAAGAAAGCACGGGGAGTTAACTATTACCTCAGACAGTTTTTGTCCGGACATGGGTCCTTTCGCAAGTATTTGTGGGGAATGGAAAAAGTGAGCCAACCAAACTGCATATATGGATATACTGAGTATGATGATGCGGAGCACACCTTCTTTAAATGCGAGAGGTGGAACTTAGAGAGAACAGGTCTGCAACGAGCCATTGGTGTATTTACACCTGAAGAAATTATCGAGAAAATGATGATAGACGAAGAAAAATGGAATGCCGTCGCAAATTTTATGGAGGATATTATCCGAAAAAAGAAGCGCGAAATGGAAAGCTATGCTGAAGAGCATTAAGCATAGGTTTCTCAAAACAAGCGACCCTGGACGTAGGGTGAGTAAGTAAGTGTCCTTCTTAGGACGCCGTCTTGGCCCTCTACCTCGAAGCAATACGGAAGCAGTGCCGGGGTGGAGGTAAAAATCCAAGAGAAGAGGAGGGATATTTTTAGTGGAATCACCACACACATGAAGGTATTTTTAACCCAACCTCACCTCCAAAAAAAAAAAAAATAATAATAATGCGGGAACACAAAATAGATGTTGCTATACTCAGTGAACCCTATAAACACCAAGAAGACAATGGCTTGGCCTTTGATATTACAAGCAAGTCATCGATCTGAAACTGTACACTGTAGATCTGGAACTCTAGAACTCGATTAATAGCTCCCGATTGATGAGCGTGAATGCAGCCCGCGGATTTGTACGAGCGCTTATTGAAGATACATAGCTGCTACCTACCGCCCAGCTTAACTCTGTTTGAAGCTACCAGCTTCCTAGAGAATCTCGCCCAAGATATTAGGACCATAACCCTGTGGCCGTAGCTGGGGATTTTAACGCTTGGGCTGTGAACTGGGGATGCCCACGGACAAATTTAAGGCGGGAACGGGATCGATAATAGACTTTACCTTCGTGAGTTCCAATCATGTTCGCTCCACGAAATGGTCCGTTAGTCAGCATAATTTGCGTAATAGGGAAGAACGGAGAACCAAAGCTGCCAAATACATACGAGACACAAGGTTAACTCAATGGAGACTGAGATTATCGAAGTCATGTTTGCAGATGTAATACTCACTGGCGATGCAACTGAGAAGGCTAAGCAAGCTATGAAGCCATGTAGCCATGTCTAAAACAAGGCCCAACAGACACAACAGTGAACCCGTTTACTGGTGGACAGCAGTTGTTGTGGTTTTTTTTGGTCCACTTCCATAGCGTTTTGCAATGCTACCAGTATCACTGTAACGTTTTATAGTGCGATTTACTTTGAGGGCACTTAGTTCACAAACAATGGCTGGTTGTGATTTTCCAGCCAAATATTATATAACGCAATCACACGAAAAAAAAATTCAACAAAACCCAGACGCAAATGCTTTTGATGGCTTATAAACAATATATTGAACTGTCATTAGAACAATTTTGACGTTGATGTCATGAGCTGTTTTACAGATACAAGCAGTGCGAAGTTGGTAACACTTCATATCGTTCACCCTGTACATTGAGTTTCAGACGAGTTTTTTAGAATTAGCTTTCTTCTGAGATCCCAATAACGCGTGACGGGTAAGCTAGTTGCGTTAAAAATAATTGCTTTAAAATTTGTCCAATTACTTTTAGCAACGCAATTAATTATGTAAAGTCTCAAAAAATCTAGTAGAAATTTATTTAAATTAAGTGGAAAAATTACACTTGTCACCTCTACTTCCACAATTTCATTAACTGGGATATTCATACTATTGCATCCCGTAAATTTTAAACGGCTAAAATTATATTCAGGGGCTTTATAAGGTACCGTACATGTCATATTATGAATTATATACAATATCTCAAGAATGAGTTTTGACATTGAAAATAAATTCAATTTTTCAATTTCAATAGAAAAACTAGCACTCATTATTTATCTTTGACTTCTTTTTTGTACTGATTCATATTTATTCACAGCATTTAAAGGGAATTAATAAAAAACTTCAAATTTTTTGGAAAAACAACTACAGCAACAAAAACATTTTTACTTTTTTGTACCTTTCTTAAAATATTTCATCTGTCGTTAGGCAATAAGTAATTTAATTAACGAGATGGAACGAGAGTGATATTGAAGATTGAGGGCATGATGGCCTCATTTAGAAGAAATATAATATACATAGCTTTCAAAACGAGTGACAAGACAAACAAGCAGTGACAAATACGATTAGTTGACAATTAACTATGATACATAGGTTTTGCAAGGTCTGTTGGTGTTTGACGGTTAAGCCGAGTTTGAGTAGATTTTTCTTTATTTTCCACAGCATGCCAGCATGATATGCTTTAGAGATATCGAGAAATACGGCAGAACAGGCTTTTTTCTTGAAATGTATTCTCGATGATACGAGTAATTCTGTGAATTTGGTCAATTCTTGAGCGATGTGCGCGGAATCCAAATTGGTGTGTTGTTATTATTTGTTGATTTTTTATGTATGATATTGTTCAGGCGCATTATGAAAAATTTTTCCAACAGTTTTGATAAAATGGGTAACAGTGATATTGGTCAATATGATCCTACATCATTTGAGGGCTTTCCTTGTTTTTGAATCATGATAACATCAGCTATTTTCTAATAAATTGGGAAGTATTGCAGCTTAAAGGAAGCGTCCATTATGTTGGTTAGTTTTGCAATAATGTTTTGAGGAACTTGTTTGAGGACTTCGGCAGTTATTAAATCAAACCCTGAAGATTTCGTCGACTTTGACTTTTGTATTTCGTCGTACATCTCATCCTCAGTTATGGGTACTATATCGCCATCTTTACCGTTGGCTATGCCATCATTATTAGGTAGTGGTGATGAGTCACTGTTGGGTGTAAAGATTGTTGATAGATAGTCTGAAAATATGTTTGCTTTTTCTGTGTTAGTTTTCGCCTATACGTCATTGTCTATTTTGATTAGTGGATTATGGCTAGCTGGCTGTTTAAGCTTTTTGGTGCATTTCTATAGTGAGTAATTCTCTCTCTTTTATTATTCAATTGTTTTACATAGTTTGTAAACTGTCGCTGTTTTGTTCAAAGCTGCTTTATCAACGGGTGATCTGGTTTGATGCCATCTACGCCGAATTTTTCGCGTTTTAACACCATTTCTTTTATATCTTTGGTGTATTTGTCGCCAGCGGTGCCAAAGGTGTGCTCCGCCAAACAGAGTGTTGTATTTCTCTTGTCAGTTTTAAAACTTCGTCATCGATCTTTGTTGTTATTGTGCATTCGAAACGTATTGTTCAGATTCTTTTAACATTTTGCCAAAATAATCCCGGTCGGTGAATTGACTAGTTAGTTTGAGAACTGGATCTCTTAACATTACTGTTTTGCTGAGAGTTAGATAGATTGGCGAGTGAGCTGAATTCATTTTTAGCCTTTTTTCAATATTAAAATATGCACTGGAGACTCCTATGGTGATGAAGAAATCGGTAAAGTCCGGATTTTTTTGTGGATCAGTTGGCCAATACGGTGGCAACCATGAAGATGCAGTGCTACAGTTTGTTTGTTGAAGCGCCTTGAAGAGCTCCCTTCCTTTAGTGGTTGTTAGCCCAGATCCCCAATAGATATGTTTAGCATTAAAATCGCCGCAACCTTTACTCAAGTGATTTGTTAAATTCTTGTTGTTATGTTAATTTCGCCAGTATTTTTGAAAACATATTTTCTTCATGTGTAGTGGCATTTTCGTTAATTTTTGCCACCTGTGAGTAGGTTGGTAGGTCGCTTGGTGCTGTAATTAATCTTGGTTTATGTGATATTGTTTTTGTACTAGCTTCATATTTATTATTTTTCAATTCCTCTAATTGCGCTCTCAGCCTCATGGTTATATTCCCGCTGTCCAATTTTTGTATCGCGAATTTTTTGTAATTCTTTAGCTAATATGCAGCTTTTGTATCTAGCAGGATGTGCTTCTCCACAGTTGCGGCATTTTGGCAGTTGCTCCCTTGGTTTTGTGCAGTCGATTGTTTTGTGCTTCTGCGAACATTTTACGCAGCTTGGCTGCTTGCAGCAAGAGTTTTGAGTGCATCCGTAGGACTGACATGACTTGCATAGAGGTATTAATGTTGTTTGTTTAACCGCTTCAATTTTGACAACCGCATGCAAGATTTGTTTTAGTTTTTTTTATATCTTCAGTTGATTCGAATGTGAGTAGAAACATATCTGTTTTCGTTCTCACATTCTACTGTTACCATAATTGGTGGCGAACGTTGAGCTTTTTAATCATCTTTTAGTATTTTATTGATAATAATGATAATTAATTATAATTTGAATTTGAGCCTATTTTTTTAGAAGGACGCCGTCTTTTAGAAGGTCGCTTTTCTAGCTTGTTGTTGTTGTAGCAGCATAAACATTCCCCACATTTACATACGGGGAATGCTGCTCGAGTGACAGTCCTTGGCCGGATATAAATCCGGGTCGTTTCGGTAACGTAGAACCGACTGTCGTGGATACGTCGCTTTTCTAGCTCCTCTTCATCGGTTTCATATTAAGGTGGAGTTTTATTTTGCTATATACTGTTAGTTTTACAAGTGAATAAAGTTTATGATTTTAGTTAAGCTTTTTCTATTTTCAGGTGTTGTAGCTCATTTTTAAATTCAGCGCAGATTTGTTGTATATTTTGTAGTTGTTTCGATAAGTTTTTAATTTCTGCTTTCTCTATATTTCCTCGTTTTCTTAATACGTTTCCACCTCTAGGTGGTGGTGTGTTAATGGTGTCTCGATTTTTTAACGAATTTCCACCACCCGATGGAGGTGTTTTTTGCAAATTCATTTTTTATTTAAATGGTAGCCCTATTTGATTTGGCGACGATAATGCAGTTTCAAGTGATTTTGCTGATGTCCAGAACGGGTATCCAATCGCTTGTACCTAGTCACGGTAACTTTTGGTTTAATTTGATACTTTAAATTTGTTTGTTTATTTAGAGCACAAGTTCGACACGTCTACTCTCGGCAACTGTATACTCAGACGATAACGCCTTTAATGATGTTAAAGATATTAATTACTTCATGACCGTATTCAGGGAGTTCAAACTTAATATCATTTAGGTCGGTAGAATGATACATATTACACGAAATTACTTGAAACCCTTTCTCTTCCTCTGGTCAGCATGTGCAATATTGAGTAATTCGTTCTTTAAGTAGTGTTATTGTTCCTGTATAGTGCGTAGATTCCTTCGTTTATATCTTTATTTCATTCTTATTCTTAAGTACTTTTAGTTCGTACTTATTTTGTATACGTTCATTAAGAGCGTTAATAAAAGTGCTTAAAACTTGTACTTTTTGTACGTATGTGGATAGGCGGTAGCTTTGGTACGTATTTATGCTTTGTTGTTTTTGAATTAAGAGTTTGCGTTTCTTCATTTTCAGTCCCTTGTAATTCGTTCCCTTGATGCAGTATGTTAAATCTGTTATCTAACGACGATTTACTCAACCAATATATAAGCCAATATATAAGCTTAGTGTTGCGAGCGTAAGAATAGCTGTTTGTTGTTAATATTGTTAAAGTAGAGTGTGTGTTTTATCGATTTCCTTGCCTCTCATTTTCATGCAAGTTATGGAAACCCTCATAACACTAACAACAACACAACCACCAACCAAACCACCAAGGTTAAACGTAAAGAGACTAAAATTATTAAGAAATTGAATTAAAATATGAAAAACAAAATAAATACAGAATTCTTAAGAATTAATACTGAAGAATTAATTGCCGAACTAACAAAAAACTTGCAAAATGCTAATTAAGCAATACTAACATTTAGACAATAAGAAAACTAAAATTATTAAGAAATTGGTTTATTATTAAAATACAGAATAAGCAATTTTGTAATTAATTTATATCATTTCATTTAAACATTTTTAACAATAAAAAATCAATTGCAATTCAGCGGAGAAAAAAGGAAGTACTTTGTTTTTTCCATCTATTGGAGTTCAAATTATTACTCGCGTGAGAGCACAGGATTTGTGCGGTTGATTATATTGGGTTGGCAACTATGGATTTGCGGATTTTTTTCGAAAATCAAAGACAATTTTTTCGTGAAACTAAATAACTTTGTTCTGTAATGTATTGCCATTTTGATCAATGTCCTTTTGCCATCTTTCAGGCAGCATCATAATCCCACGTTCATAAAACTTCTGGTTCTTATTAGCAATAAACTGAATCAGGCACGATTTGACATCATCATCATTATTGAAATTTTTACATCCCAACCAAGCTCGAAAAATTTTTGCCGAGTGGCCAAAGATGTGTGTGACCTTGCATTGTCATGATGGAATACAATACTTTTTCGATTTGTGAAATCGGGTCGCTTTTCTTCAACTGCATTGTTTAATTTCTTTAGTTGTTCAATATAGGCATCAGAATTGATCGTTCGGTTGGGTGGTAAGAGTTCAAAGTAGACAATTCCTTTGTAATCCCACCAAACTGATAACAAAACCTTTTTTTGATGAATATCAGCTTTTGATGTTGTTTGAGCTGGTTCACCTGGACTGCTCCACGATCTTTTACGCTTGATATTGTTGTAAACAACCCATTTTTCATCGCCAGTTATCAGTCGTTTTGAAAATGGATCATTTTCATTACGTTTCTTGAGCAAATCGCAGCTATTAATGCGTTGCGTTAAATGCGTTTCTTTCAGTTCGTGAGTTTGAACATAGCCAAGTTGTTTTAAGTCATTTTCAGTACATGAAGCTTCTTTGCAATCTCACGTGTTGTACTGTGACGATCCGAATCGATTTTTGCTTTGATTAGAGCGTCATCAATTGCAACTGGACGACCAGAGCGTTTTTCATCTTTGAGTGAAAAATCACCAGAACGAAATTTGGCAAACCAATTTTGACACTGCCGTTCTTTTAAGGCTTCGTCACTATAAACAGCACACCTTTAGGAGCTTGCAAAATATCACGAAATTGTTCCTTTTGATATTCCATTTTTCAACGAACGCCCAACGAAAACTACGCAACCCATCAAAAAACTTTTTCGCAATTTACTTAGTTGCCAGCCCAATATATAATATTAGAATTGCAGTTACACTGTGAGAGCGCTTACGCTCACACGGAGCAGAGTGCACTAATTTAATGCGATATTGGTAAACTTGCACTAGTTTTGTTTATTCATGTTCTTTTTTTTGTAGGTTGGGTGTTGCAAAGTGCAAGTTAGCGATTTTTGCACTGTTGATATTTAAAATCATTACCCCGTTTATTTATGAAATATCCGCGATATTTCACCGGGCTTTAGTAGATATTGCGCGGAACTTAGCGACTTTAGAACTTTTGATATTTGGAGTCGTTAACTCGTTTATTTATCAAATATCCGCGATATTTCACCGGGTTTTAGTAGATATTTCGCGGAGCAATTTATAACCACGTCCATAAACTTGTACACATAATCCAAAAACATATAACACACTATTCCGTCACTATCAAGCAACTGTTTTTACAAACTTTAACAGGGGCTTTTTTTAAATACATTGTGTGAATACGTTATTTTTTGATTATTTTAATATTTGGTACGATTACCATTAGCTTCAAACACATTTTCCAGGCGCTCTTTCATGAAATGGACAACGTCGCCCTATAAGTTCGGTATATTCTGTCATTCCTCCATTACCATAGCCTTTTAATGCAGCTGCATTTTTTGCATGTCTTTAAGCGACTCTTTTCTTCAAATATGCCTACGAATTTTCAATTTCGATAACGGCTTAAGCAATTTTGGCCGAATTTAACTAAAGTTTTCCAGTCGTTTCTTTCTCGTGCTAACCGGTGCACAGTGCGGCCGATTCCCAAAAAGCTGGCCAAAAGTCGAAAAAAAAAGTTTCTAGATAGAGTTTTTTTGTCTTTGGGTTGGCTACAGTAATGCCTTGAGTAGTGAAAACTGTTCATAGCAACGTCCTGTACCCTAAGTATCCTCTGTATTTTCAGTCGCAACGTGGCCTTCGTTTGAGCATCGTATTACTGTCGATGAATAGTGAAAGTTGTACACATTTGAAAGATTTTGTAATGGAGTAAATTGAACAAAACCAAATGGAATCATCTTCGGAAGGTTAGTAAAATACGAGAAATCTTTAGTACATATCAATACCTCGACACAAAATTTTTAGCTGCAGCAATACGTAGATACATTTTTTGCAATTTTTTTCAAAATTTTAAGATCAAATTCGTCAGCGACCCCGACAACCCCCGAGTAAGAAATTTTGAATCAATTACTTAATTTTTTGAGTTTTGGCCAGCTTTTCGGGAATCGGCCGCACTGTGCGGTGCCAGTTGCAAACACCAAGTGAAGCCAAGTCCTTTTCTTCCTCTGCTACCACCAGCTAGTACCGCATCGAACACTTTCAAAGCGTTTAAATCCATTCGGGCGATATGACTCAGCCAACAAAACCGCAGGATCTTTATTCCCTGCGCTATGTCTATTGCGTCGTAAAGCTCATACAGCTCATTGTTCCATCGCTTACGGTAGTAGCCGTCGGTAACATGCAAGGGACCAAAAATCTTTAGAAGAATCTTTCTCTCATGCACTCCAAATGACGCCCCAATGGATGTTGTCATCATCCAAGTTTCCGCGCCATACGATAGGTCGGGCATGATGAGAGTTTTAATCGTCGAGAGAAGACTTTACTACTCAATAGCCTACTTAGTCCAAAGTAGCACTTGTTGGCAACAGAGATTCTACGTTGGATTTCTAGGCTGACATTGTTATCGATATTGTTGCTGGTTCCTAAATAAACGAAGCCTTTTACAATCTCGAAATCATAGTTTTCAACACTGACGTGGGCGCCGATACGCGAGTGCGCCGACTGTTTGATGACAGTGTGTGTCGATTAGCCTCTCATGAGTCTCTTCGAAGACTTTTCTTGATGTGAATATCTGGTCAATTGTAGTTTTTCCAGTTCTAAAGCCACACTGATAAGCTCCACTCAATTGGGTGATGGTGGGTTTCAACCACAGATTGCAGTATCACCCTTCTTGTGGATTGGGCAAAGCATGCCCCTTACCAGCTCCTCGCAGCTATGTTTGAATAGTGAGTTTCAATCACAGATTGCTGAATCACCCTTCTTGTGGATTGGGCAGAGCATGCCCCTTACCAGCTCCTCGCAGATATGTTTGAATAGCTCAGCCGGCAGTCGTTCATTTTCAGCTCCTCGCAGCTATGTTTGAATAGTAGGTTTCAATCACAGATTGCTGAATCACCCTTCTTGTGGATTGGGCAGAGCATGCCCCTTACCAGCTCCTCGCAGATATGTTTGAATAGCTCAGCCGGCAGTCGTTCATTTTCATAAATTTTCCATAGGAAAAAACTACCTTTTTTTCTTATATTTTTTCTGGGGTAACATAATAAAATATTTCGCGCACATTTTTGGAGAATCGGATAGGTCATAACAAAATGTATCTGGTTTTAATATTATTTTTGGTATTACGCATTACTACTTCAGAATAACATTATAAGTAGTTTGATTTATTTTTTATTTTCTTACATTTAAGTATGGCCTTAGGTAGGTAAGTAGGCCATGTGACTGCCAAAATGACCTGTCGTAGGTTCATTGTGATACCACTAGAACTTCTTCCTTACATTATGGGATCCCTTTCAAACCATCCTGTGGCTTTTATAAAAGAGCTTTACTTCGTTAGTTTAAGATGCGCTATATTCGCTATATCTGTTAAAAATGCAATACCAAGCGTGTGAAGTCTTTTTCTAGCTAATCCTTCACACTCACAAAGGAGATGTTTAATAGTTTTCTCTTCATCTGTATTGTAGCAAATTCTTCAATAATCATAGTATGGAACTCCCAGTCTTCTTGCATGATTACCTATTGGACAATGACCAGTTAAAACACCTATCAATGTTCTTGTATTCTCTCTATTGAGTTTTAGCAGGCATTTCGAACGACCACTGTTGAGTTTCGGAGATGTCAATTTGCTCAATTAGCATGTTGTTAGGTGTTGCCATTTTGTATTTACTATTTTAATAGTTTTTCTGTCTATCATTAATTTGCTAGTGGAAATGGCTATAGGTATTAACGTTTTATCCAATTCGATATGAAGGGTTGAATCAATTCGACCAAGTTCATCTGCTTTGCAGTTTCCTGCTATATTCCTATGGCCTGGCACCCAATTAAGGTGTACTTTGTAGTATTGAGACACGATATTTAGTAGATTAAAACATTCTATGACTGTTTTTGACGAGTGCGTTTTGGATTCTAATGCTTTTATGGCTGCTTGACAGACTGAGTAAATGAAGACTTCATTTGTGGATAATGCTCTGTTGTTATTGTAGCAGTATCTCTGCCCTGTCAGTGTAGCGTAATTACCGGTCGTCTTCATCTAGCTCATCTAACGGTAGGCCCAGGAAACTAACTGTTTCGACAGGTTGGGTTCGATGAATGTCGTTTATGGCCTGTCTGTACACTGTCCGATCCAGTAGCTGTCTGTCTGTTTTGTCTGGGATTTCGTCCGCGTAGTTGAGGAAATGCCTCCTGATGTGCCTGGGAGGTGGCCCAGGCTCAATCAGGTGTCTGCATGGGTGAGCCCTACAGTAGCACCCTAGCAGAAACTACTTACTGAGCAATTTGTTATGCTCCTTAACAGGCAGCATAAGGGCCTCATGGTGTTGTAATGGTGACATCATAAGACATCCTGTCGCAGTCCTTAATTCAGTGTTTTGGCAGGTCTGAAGCTTCGTCCACTGCTAATCACTGGTTCCAGGCGACCAGATAGGCGCAGCATGGTTTAGAACCGGTCGGCCTATTACTTTAAAAGTCGACAGCAACATTTACTTGTCTTTGCCCCAAGTGCTACCGGCGAGCGTCTTGAGAACCTTGTTGCGATTCTGTACTTTAGTTGCAATAGCGGTTGTATGCGCTGAGAAGGAGAGCAAGCTGTCAAAGGTAACTCCCAATATTTTGGGGTTGTTAACCCTCGGAATTTGTGTATCATCGACTTTCATCTTGAGTTGTAGCTTGACCTCTTTTGTCCAGGTGGTAAAATGGGTCGCGTGGATTTTGTGGGAGAGAGTTGTAAATTCCTCGCAGTGAAGAAGCGTTTACCGTGGAGCAGGCCCGTGCGCACGGGGGGTTTGCAGGGTTGAAACCCCACCCAGACGAAGTTTAAAAAAATTGTTTTTGTTTGTGTTTACTTAAGTAGTAATAAATGTATAGTATATGTTCAATTACTTCTATAAAATCTATAATAGCTAATGACATAGATCGATTAGATGTACAGAGAAAACAAATTATATACGAATAAAGCATGAGATCATTGATGAGTTATTATAAATCATATTATAATAAATTAATTTCAATCTTTTTTTGATTATCATTTATCCTTATCCCCAATCAATGATTCATCATATCCAAAACTGTGACTTAAGCGTGTACTGTGTCATAAATTTATAAACATAAGTAAAGTATATCAGACCCCTAAATCTGAGGGTCTGCGCACGGGCGTGCCTTGGAGCATAGGCCATCAATGTCATTGCCCGACGCCATTATTGTGCAGTCGTCGACGTATGAGACCAGACTCCCTCTGGTGGCAAACTGACTGACTGGATAATTCTCTCGTTTTTAGCGCTGTGAGTACTCCCTTAATAGCAGTAACTTCCGCTTGAAATACACTACAGTAATCGGGTGGACGAAATGATAGCTTTATCTCCAGTTTTTCGGAGTAGACCCATCCACCTACTTTATTATCTAATTTTGAGCCGTTTGTATAGCCGTTTGCAGTCGTCGACGTATGAGACCAGACTCCCTCTAGTGGCAAACTGACTGGATACTACTCTCGTTTTTATCGCTGTGAGTCCTCCCTTAATAGCAGTAACTTCCGCTTGAAATACCCTACAGTAATCGGGTGGACGAAATGATAGCTTTATCTCCAGTTTTTCAGAGTAGACCCGTCCACCTACTTTATTATCTAATTTTGAGCCGTTTGTATAGATATTTATTTCATCTTTATGTTCAATTAGGCCGTTATCAAAATATTCTTTCGAGGGAAAAATTGTAATAAAGGATTTGTTAAAGTTAATGTAATTCGTATATCAAAACTCTGTGTTACAAGGAATACAGGCGAATTTCTCCAATATGGTCGAATGACCTTTATGGGTGGTTCTGAATGAGTTTATTTCTCTTAATATGAGAACTGACTTGGCAGCCACTTGTCTACCGAATATTTCGTTTAGCAATAAGTTCAGCATTATATTTAATGCATCTGTAGGTATGGTATACTTCAAAAGGCTCCACTAATACAAAGACTGGCCATCCTTTGTATATGATCTATAGTCTTTTCTAAGGCCGCCCACCATACCAGTACGCCGTAAGTTAGGATTGGTATTACAATTGCTGTGTAAATCCAATTAACAATGTAAGGGGAAAGTGCCAAAGTTTATCCTATTCGTCTTTTACAGGACTAAAGTGCTATAGTGGCTTTCCTTACTTCGACATTTGACTTCCAATTGAGTTTCCTGTCTAGTATTAATCCCAAGTAGAGGGCTTCCTCCCTAATCGAGAGTACCTTAGTGATGGAGGAACTACTTTCGGAATATTGTGTTTCCTAGTAAATAGAACCATTTCAGTTGCGTTTGGCCCGTTTGCTTTCGACCACTTTACAACTGAATTTAATATATACTAAATATACAATGGCTCAATAAAGAACTCGGACACCCAAATGATGTGGTTTTAAATTAAAATGCAAACCTAATGCGTTTATGTGTCATATTTATTTTCGTTTTTCAAGCATATTTTTCAAAACTACAAATATATAAATAAACTTTAACTCATTCGTACATAGAAAATGCAAACATAAAAACTTAGCAAAATACATGACAATGCCAGCCAAATCCCATGGCAGCCGGTTCTACGTACCGGAATGACTCGGGTTTTTCCCGACCAAGGGCTGCCGCCCCAGTAAACTAGCCCTGTCTAGTGTACCGTATCTCACCCCCAATCTTTTGTCACAGGAGCAATTCCTTGCAGCACGTTTGCTCCGAATACTTCTGTTGTAGTAGCATAAACATTCCCCATACTTCCATACGGGGAATGCTGCTGGAGTGACAGTCCTTGGCCGGATATAAATCCGGGTCGTTTCGGTAACGTAGAACCGCCTGTCGTGGAAACGTCCGTCTGTCTCCGCATACTTCCCTTCAGGGCTGGCGTCGAACCCAACCCCGTACCAGAGGTATTTTACTGCTGCATCTGTCACAAACGGCTCCACCCGAACTCCACCTCGGTTAGGTGCAACAAGTGCAACGGGTGGTGCCATCTTAAGACCTGTTCAGGCCTTAAGACTCATAAGGAGTGGTCCACAAGGTATGTGGCCACGTTTTGCTCCCACCATCAGGCGGACCCTGCCTCAACGGCGCTACCGCTCTCAGTGCCGGCACTTCAAACTGCCTCCACCAATAACACCTCAACGGTAAGGCGCCCTCATGCGCAACACAACTCCCCCAACGACCCACAACCTTCCGGGTCCTATCCCAGTGCGGAGACAAACGACGACGTCCCCAACAGGGTAGTGAGCAATTGCAGCAACTCGCCTGATATTACAATTGCTAGCGCAGGTCTGATAAATAGCATAACCTGGCGACCTCTGCTATCGCTAACCAGATTGGCGGAATTTACTGAAAACATCTTCGCCGCTCTCCCCATTCCCACCGATGTGCACGCAGGCGAACGTGCATTCCGCAAAGCAATCACAGCTGCCGCTGCTCGCTTCATACCCTTCATGTACATATATACAAGTTACAAAAACAAAAATATTTTTAAAAATAGAGAAAGTTTAGAATAAAATATCACGCGATCTTTTAATCCAAATTTTCACATGTGACGCTTATTTATTGGTCTATGAATAAGGTAGTGCGGTTTTTTTCGAAATTTGAATTTCGGATCATTCCCATGGCTTTTAAACGTTTGGAAATGGTTGATTGATCAACTCCCAAAGTTTTTGTAACCTCTTCTTGCGTTTGAGCCGGATCTTGATCGAGCAATTCCTCCAATTCGGTATCCATGAACTTTGGCGGCGCGGCCAAAATCACCACTTTTAAAGCGTGCAAACCACTTCTGGCACGTTCGCTCAGCTAGAGCATGCTCACCATAAACTTCCACCAAGATACGATGACTTTCGGCTGCTTTTTTCTTCATATTAAAATAATGAAGAAGAATTCCCCGCAAAAACACATTATTTGGCACGAAATTCGACATTTTCAAGTGTGGTAAAAATATTGTTGTTTACGCTTCAAATAAAAAACTTATACTGACGTTTGTGCCTTACGACAGTAGCTCTCCAATGAATGTTTGGAAATGTGGATCGATGGAATAATAATCAAGTTACGCCATCTGTTGTAAAACCGCACGAACTTATCCATAGACCAATAATTTTAAGCATATATTTTTACAAATACTGAAAATTTGGAATAAGATTCACGCGATTTTTAGGCCAAATTATCACCTACGACGCATTTTTGTTTCACAATATACATATGTATATACGTGTTACAAAAAAAAAAAATTTTTATAAAATAAAATTTTTATAAAAATAATACATTTTTCGCGAAAAATTGAAAATTGAAAAAAAGATTGTAAGAGGGGATAGAGAGGTGTATCCCCATCTTAAAACTGAAAACCGTACCCTCCGCATGCTTATAGTTTTTAAGTCATTTATTGTTAAAGTTGTGTAATTTAGCGAAAAGTTGGTGTTGCCAGACAGCTGAAATAAGAACGAAGTTCGCATGCAGACACGTTCACTTTGCAAATCTGCAGTATTTTTTTATTTAGTTTAGAATTGAGAAACCTTTTCGAAAATATAAATTTACATAAAATTGAATTTTACAGGAGCGTCGACTAGGAGGGTTTTTGTAAATTTGTAAAATTTTTACTTGGATTTTTTTTCGCGTGGGCGGCCTTCGGCCTTGCTTCAAAACAATAACGCTCATCAGTCCAACTCCGGTTACGCATCCGCAGAATTTTTGTATAGAACTATTTTCCGCGTTGGCGGCCTTCGGCCGCGCTTCAAAAATCACCCTCCCCAGTCCAACTTCGGCTACGCATCCACCGTATTTTTGTATAGAACTACTAGCCGCGTGAACGTCCTTCGGCCGCGCTTCCAAAAAATAAACCTTATAAGTCCAACTTCGGTTACGCAATACTCAGTATTTTGGCATAGAACTCCTTTTCGTGTGGGCGCAAAGAACTCCTTTTCAGTCGGTTCTACGTTACCGAAACGACCCGGATTTATATCCGGCCAAGGACTGTCACTCGAGCAGCATTCCCCGTATGTAAGTATGGGGAATGTTTATGCTGCTACAGCAACAACAACTTCATTTTTGTTCACATTTTTATATTCATTTGCATTCATCCGGCAACACTAACTGTTTTCAATTCCAATTAATTCTTATTCGCGTTGAAAATTGGAAAGTGTTGATATAGAAAAATACATATTATAATGTACTAAACTATAGTGAAGTTCCCGAGGGCACTTTGAAGGCAAATAATTATTAAACTATTATTTCCGGACTAATTGGGAGCTATTAAGGTTGTTCATCTCCCTAACATTTCCACCAAGTTTCATTAAATAAGACATTATAGCTTGCCTAAAATTACCCATGTTACATTATAGAAAATCCCAGCCAATTTTTCGGCAGCGGCATTTATAAATTTTACGATAAAACAACATTTTCATAAATAGTATGATTTATAAAACCTAAGTTAAATGCTTGTTGGGTTCAGAATTGCTTTATACATTTCAGTACAAGATGCAAATACGGTCCTAGAAACCCTATTTTTTAAGCTTTGTCTGGAGGTTTTATAGGGACCCTAGGAGGTTCGGACTTTCATAGTTATAATGGTGTGACATTGCTCTTTCTTGCTCACGCCCCCTCCGCCCCACATCCAAGTATATTGTGGTAGTAATGAAAAGTTTATTATTTCCAAGCTTCATTAAATGTATCAATATACTCTACCCACAATTGCTCATGCAAGCTCATGCAGTATTACACTAAAGCCCTCCACCCCCCATTCGACAATTTTTGACCGATCTTGGTATCCAGGCCGTAAACTAGATAAATACTAAGCAAAATATATGTTTACTTGTTGTTATACTCACAGTATTTCTTCTCATTATGATATTTATTCGTAAATAAGAATTACACAAACGATTTGTCCGTGCTTATTCACAACACTACTTAAAATCATATACAACTTTCATAATTTACAACTTTAATATTTTTGTACCTTAGGTTAACGAATAAATAAGGCAGTTGTGAAAATACATAATTTGCTAATAAATATAAACTATCGCGACACAATTCTTTATATCCAATATATTTATAGTAAACAGAGGCTTAAAATAGGCTCAGACACAGATGTGTGTAATACGATTGAATAGGTTATAAATTTATCGAGTACATAGAAATCTCTCAAGCTTAAAAAGATCGACTTATGAAATCGATCATGCAAAACCACTTTTTATATACAGTGACTCACAGCTTTATGTAGGTAATACTTTTTTTAGAAAAAAGAATATGACTCGATGTTTATTAAATTTAATAAAGAAAATGTATACGACTTGTAATGAGATATGTAGGTATGTACTGTTTACCACTGCAGAAAGAACAATAACAAAACAAAGCTTGCTGAAAAAAATGTAGAAACAAATAGTTTTCTCATCAAAATATGCTCACAGCTTAAATGATGCAATGTTTTTTTTTATTTTCTCTGAGAATGCAAAAACGGCGAAAAGTATTTTTTTCTGTTTAGCTTAGCGACTTAAGTCATTCTCAAAAAATGTTTGTAAAGAAAAATGAGAAAACGGACCTCACTTGAAAAAAGGGAAGACGTTATTCGTCATTATAAAGAGAAATTGCAGAAATTGTTGCTAATAGTTCCTCAACTGCCCAGCACATTGTAAAAAGGTTTCGCCACGAAAACAAGATAGAAGATAAGGCAGATCTGCGCTAAATAAAATATTTAATGATGCAGATAAGTGGTGGATTTTTCCTCGATTTTCCGGATTTAAAAGCTCCAAAATTAACGAACGAAGTCGAAAAATACTTAGGCAAGATTTGTAACCCTGAAACTGTTCGCGGAGTTCTTCGCGAAGAAAATTTTCATGGAAGGACTGCCCGAATTAAGCCATTAATTAATGCTCGTAATAGAAAACAAAGAATAGAGTTTTGCAGACAACATTTGAGCAAAGACATTTCGTTCTGGAAGTCCGTTGTTTTTGCGGATGAAAGCAAATTTAACCTTTTCAGGTCTGATGGGAAATCCTGCGTTTGGATAAAACCAAACACCGCTGTTCAACCATGTAATTTGCGCTTTACAGTTAAACACAGCGAGGGCAGTGTGATAGTATGGGGTTGCTTGTCCTATTCAGATGTCGGAAATTTAGCATTTATCGAGGGAAACATGAATAAAGAGATGTATCTGGATCTGCTAAAAGATAATTTAGTACAAAGTGCGGATAAAATGGGCATTATAATTCGTTCACAAATGAATTAATCACCTATAAATCGACCAAATTTATCTACCCGTTCACATATGGCAGATTACCTGCAAAATTGACAATCAGCTGTTAATACAGCTTTGGGAGGTTTTTCCTTAAACAAATTATTTTGGTTGAATATTCGGTGTTTTTGGTTTGTTTAATTATTATTAACGATATGAAGAAAAGACAAAGAGAAAAAATAGCTTATTTAATAGCACAATAAACAGTTGGAGCAAATCCGTAAGCGACGTTTACTGAGGTTGCAAAAAATTATGGCAGCAATGCGCATGAGATATTCTATATTACATTTTATAATAAGTAATAAGAGGACAAAACGTTTATGGACACTCGCTTTTTTCTGTAAAATGAATCCATAATTAATAATATGTATTTAACAAAAATTTTATTACAATTACAATATATTTACAGACCTATTTTCTTTGCCGGCATTCATTTCATTTAGTTTTTATTTTGCCGGTAATCTACCATTGTGAACATGTACATTAATATTGTGGATTTATTGCTAATTACTGCATAAGTGAACGTACTTTATGTTGTTATTCTATACATAATATCGGTCGTGTACTTCCAATATTGGTTGATGTATCGAGGTATCGATGTTCTTCTTAATCTCTAAACGATGAACTATTGAAATGAATTTTTCTCAAAATTTTGGTTGTGGGGTTGTGCTCTGTGCAGCAAATATATGTATTATTATAATTTCGGGATGGGCTTTAAAATGGGTAGAAGAGGAGGCAACTCTTAGCCGAGGAATGTTTGCAATACAAATGTTGTGTGGCATTCTGGGGATTCTCTCCTTCACAAATCCTAATGGCTCGCTTTTTAAGTCATCCGTGTGGGATTTAATAATTATGTTTCAACTAAATATAATTCCTATTTTGGTTATAAAAGATGCATGTCAACTTGCGGACGTGACGACTGGTATATTCTTATACGGAGCAGCAACCTTAGCCGTAATTTCAACGTTTGCACATTGGAAACATATGAAAATCAAAAAGATTGTGTCTGGTATATCTGTAATGTACAGCTCAGCATTGTTATGCGTTTTATCATTTGCTATAGACGAGTGCTATTGGATATTTGGATTTGCTGCGTTAATAATTTGCAATGAATTTGTATTAAGCCGATTAATAACACCCTACGAGATATCATACCTGGAATTTAAAAATATTGAGCTCTGTTTTTACGAAATTTTCGCTTTAAATGCCGTCAACGAAGCAGCGTTTGCTATAAGATGATCTTATGTTTGGAGTGTTATGTACAGAAATTCGTTTTAAAATAGTAATTTTATTAATTTTTCTGAGTAAAAATTTTAATCTAATTAGTTTTAATGCTAAAAGTTGGTTTTATATTTGCGATTATACCGCAAATGGAATACTTTATAGTATTGTATAAGCAGTTTATGGGGCACATGGGAAAAGTTTCTTAAAGAAATTATTTGCAACAGTCTGATATGGCGTCAGCGCTGATTCGAGATTAGCTAATAAGAAATTTCAAGCTACTGAGGGACTCATAATTGATGAGTACAGTCGACGAGATAATTCATGTGGTTTTTGTGGCGTATATTGAATTCATATTCAAGCCTTGTTCTGCCATATTTTTCCGCACCTTGCACAATCTTTTTATTTATGCCACAATTTCAAATCAGGAAAGCTCGGTAAAATTTTTTAACATTACTTTAATTATACATGGTTTAATGTAGTGCGTTTTTTTATATTTGATATTTAGAAATTTAGTAATATAAAATGAAAATATAAATTAAATAATTCAGAAATACTGGATATGAACTGATTTATAAATCAACCATAAAGGTAATACATATAAACATTCATTCACATTCCCATGGCAGCCGGTTCTCATTATCGGAATGACTCGGGCTTTTCCCGCCCAAGGGCTGCCGCCCCAGTAAACTAGTCCTGTCTAGTGAACATTTCTCTTTATTATGATAATATTGGTATGGCTCAATTACATATGGAACAAAGTATCGGCCAAATGGCCGCCGCGGCCTCGGCGGCACACCTCCATCCGATGGTCCAAATTTTCGATGACGCTGAGGCATAATTGGGTTCTATGCCGTTAATGTGTCGAATTATCTCATCCTTTAGCTATTGAATTTTTGCTGGCTTATCGACGTACACCTTTTCTTTCAAATAACCCCAAAGAAAGAAGTCCAACGGTGTCAAATCACATGATCTTGGCGGCCAATTGACATCGCCGCAACGTGAAATTATTCGGCCTTCAAATTTTTCGCGCAAAAGAGCCATTATTTCGTTAGCTGTGCGACAAATGGCACCATCCTGTGGAAACCACATCCAGATCTTCCAATTCGGGCCATAAAAAGTTCGTTACCATCTCATGATAGCGAACACTATACACAGTAACTGCCTGACCGGCCTTAATTTGGAAAAAAAAAACAAAACCAAACAGTCATTCTTTGTGGGTGCATTGGTTTTTCGGCAATCAGTCTTGGATTATCATTCGCCCAAATGCGGCAATTCTGCTTATTGACGAATCCACTGAGGTGAAAATGTGCCTCATCACTGAAGATGATTTTCTTCGAAAATTGGTCATTCACTGTTGCCATTTCCTGCCACCATTCTGACCATTGACGACGATTGAAATGGTCAAGAGGCTTTTGTTCTTGAGTCAATTGCACCTTGTAAGCGTGTAAATGCAAGCCTTTATGCATAATGTTCATCATCATAATGCTCCTACCGACCCGGTTTGCTCTTTCCGATTGTACGCACATTTGAACGATTAAATTGACCGAAAAAATCACGAAGGGCGCGATATGCATTTTGATTTGAACGCCTGTTTTCATAATATGTCTGAATAACTTTAACGCGTTGCTCGTTTGTGTATCTTTCCATGGTTCAAATTGAGTTAGTCTGAAATTGAAAAATGTCAAATGAAAAGCAGAAAAAAGCTTGACGTTTAGGTGTGGTTCAATCGGCCCTTGAAATTTAACCACCCTTTAGAAAAAAAAAATCTTCACGTTTCATTTTAGTTAATTATATACATTTGTTACTCTTTCGACATGTTCTTATGGTTTAATAGTAATCCTGGGGGACTTACATTAAATTATTTTTCCTCAAAGCAATTTCTATTACTCCAAAATCACTATCATTTGGCAAAAATAAATGTCCTGATACTAAAAACTTATGGTCAATAATATCTGCCGACTGCACAATTTTCAACCATGTTACTGCCACTTTTATATTCCTGTTCTGCCCAGTACACATATCGCTGTAAGCTACGATATGTTTCTGATTTTTAAAATTTTTGAGGTGTTTTAATATACAAGATACTACTTTTTGAGAACCTCTCGATGCCACAGTTTCATCCCAGGCATACATGTAAACTTCATTATTGTGAAAATTATGACAACCTATTGGAAAATGTAACGCCTTTTCTAAGTCGAATGAAAAAGCGAAATATACATACATTTGGATTATTTCGGGCCAAATCTTGATCTTCTTTTAATGATTTTCTGGTCAATTCAGCACATCTTAAATTAATATTATGCTCTTCCGTGAGTTAATCCTTTTCTTCCGTATTACAAGATGCTTTAATTTTAATATTCAATTGATAACTTTTTTGGCAAGTTTTTTTTTGTGGGTGATGAAAATGTAAATTAATTCGTTTTTAAAAATTTTCTACATATAATGTATGTATTAACATTGCTTACATTTTTTTGTTTACACTCTTCCAGGTACTCGTATAAATTAAACATTTTAGTAACATTTAATTCAGGGTGTAAGTACCTTCTACTTGGATTATGAGACCTTGTGTAATGAGAATGGAAAATATTGAGGAAAAGATTTAATATGATTTTTTACGGCTTCTCTATTCTCTTCATTAATTTTCCTAAAAGATCCACGCAAATCACTTCCAATATTTTTACATTTTAAAATACTTTGTAATCGGCCTACTGATATATTAAAAGTACTCAAAAATAATTTTTTACATACTGAAACATTTCCGTGAGTAGTTTTTAAGTAATATTTGAAAGTGTAATTTCTTGGCGAACCTTTGCCGTTTCTTAAGCGTTTACGTTGCACAATATGCTGTTCGGTAACTCCATGTAAATATAAATTTTGTCAATAATATCTGCATTTGAAATTCCCCAAATTCCAAAAGTTATCAAATAATAAGTTTAATAGGTAGTAAATAATAAGTTTGTACAATGATTTGTACAATCGTTAGTTCAAATGGTAAGTATTGTAGACCAGAACAAAAGTTGTCGGATCGTTTAAAGTTAGTGATTCGGACTAAAGAGCAACTGACTTGCCGATTTCAACGCGATTTTTGAGCGACTTTAAACTTACTTTATAAATATTCGTTTCATTACTTTATTATTAAGCCTATTATTACAGAAGCTGTAACAAGAAGTATTTAACCTAATTGTAAATTATCTAATCTTAGACACAAGCAGAGATCTCGGCAAAACAGCATCGATATCAAGCGAAACTATAGATTTTATAAGGCTCATAAGTGGTCCAGTAGTAAGAGTACTCGTATAATTAAAGAAATTAAGTAAAATACGACAACATGAAAAAGATGATACAAACGAGAAACGATTAAGTCACATATACATACATACTATGTGCATTTTTCCCAATTGAACAACTTCATACGGAAGGAAACATACTAATTCAATTTTTACCTACTAAGAGAGAACAAAAAATAATGACTTCGAAATTTGCCCGAGCATAGAAATGTCCAGTACGGAACTTTTTACTAGACTATTTACTGTTATTTATATATATATATATATATGCATGTGACAGGCAATTTGTTGTTTTGCGCACTCCCTCAAAAAGTGGAAAAAATAATAAATTAAATTTCTTAACAAAGCTGAAGAATTTTCATTTTCTTTGTCAAAACTCATTCTTAACATACCGTATATACATACATATATATTTGCACATATTTTGTCCTCGTAGGTTTAATTTCCGAATAGAGAAATTCCAAAATTTTAATAAATATTGCGGTGTGCAAAAACCTCATAAACAGAGAGAGAGTATATTAAACCTTTAATAATTTTTTATTTAAAAATGGATTTACAAATACTTAATACCAGGCCTCGGCGAAAACTTACCGAAATTTTTTAAAGAAATGGAGGAAACCAATAATTGAGACAAAAACGGGAAGCGGTATTCCTAACTAGTTACAGGGTAGACTTAATTAAAACAATTTGTATGTTGAGTTTACTAACACACATAATACCAAAATTGGGGGAAAAAATGTTTACTTGCGCAATGATGATAAAAGAATTTTCGAATTTTCAAACTTTTGCTGAACTAAGCTAAATTTTATTTTTACTTTCCGTTATTTTCAATTTGTTGAATTTTTATCTAGTGCGCAAAATATTGCAAACACATTGATTTAAAATGGATACGTAATTAAAATTATTACAGGAAAAGTACGCGGACAAACCTTAAATTTATTTATTTATATAACTCACTAGCTGTACGCCAAATAAATATAATAAATAAAATAAATTTAAGAAGAATAACTTTAAAGAAAATCAGTACAGAAATATTCACTTCATTCTAAACCATTTTATCCATTTTGTTTATTTCGAAAAAATTGTGCATTACGCAGTTTAGTTTCAATTTGATTTTTATTGAAGTGCTGTGGGATACACAATACTTCTTGTTTTCCATCTGGTGCGTAGACGAATAAATCAGAAGGTTTTCCGACATGTGAGCAAGCCATGTATTCTCCAAATCCGAAGCATGTATTCTCCAAATTTAATCCACACACTTGTAACGACTGTCCTTGTGCTTTGTTAATAGTCATTGCGAAAGCGAGTCGCACCGGGAACTGTAAACGTTGAAATTCGAATGGCATATCTGTCGGGATCATTGGGATACGTGGCAACAGTGCGTCTTCGCCTTTAAAATTTTCCAGTCAAAATTGTTGTCCCGATAACATTGTCCATCATTTTCTTGACTGAGAGTCTGGTTCTGTTGCAAAGTCGTGGTGGATTTATATTTCGGAGGAGAATGATGGGTACGCCAATTTTCAATGTAAGAACGTGCGGCGGCATGCCTGGAAAATCAAGCGAATTCAAGAATTCAGTTGGATAGCTGACAACCTCGTCTTGATTCGCCACAGTATCAATGGAATTTTATGTTGTCGTTTCACTGGGTATTCCATGCTGAATGGTGCAGTTGATGGTATTGACATTGATGTTTTTGGCTGCTAATATCGGTTGAACGGGGCAAAAGTTGGTACTTTGCTACTCGGCATCAATGAGCATAATCTACAATTCTTCCCCGTGGGAAAATACATATGTGCATATACCAATTTGTATAATAATCGGTCCAGTAGTTTTTGAGTTCATCGATGGCATACAGACAAACATTCATTTTTATATATAAAAGAAGAAGATATAACATAATTGATTAATTTTAATGTCAGTCAGCTTATGTTATTTTGTACGTTACGTTTACAGTTCAACTTGAGACTGATTCCCTTGAGCGCATACACCTCTGCTTGTATACATATGCTTAAGAACTAACGTCCTTTCTAGATGAGGCAAAATGTAGTTTCCGGGAGAGAAGGATAAAGAGAAAGATAAAGATAAAACTGGTTGAATTTTAATCACTATCGCTACCGATCGCTAATATACTATATATAAACATATATTTTTTATTAAAGTAATTTTTATTTCTAATGTAATTTATTACATCTAGGAGTGGGTATTATCATCTTCAACAAAGTCTTTTGCTTGCTCCTTGGTAACACAATCTATGTGACTGACTTTATTTCGAAAACGAACGCCATAGAACTTATGAGCATTCTCTAGAAGTTCTGGCCTAAATGTTGTTGTTATAAACTGAGCCTGGTCACTTAATTCATGTATCATATCTGCGACCGCTTTTCTATGTTGAGCATCGAGCGCCTGAAAATAAAATGTTAGTGGATATAATTAATATAAGGTTAAGGAAATAAAATGTAGTATATAGTTTTATTGGATATTAGGATAAATGGAAACAATTGTTATAAATTGGCAAAGTACTATTAAAAGTATATATTGCATGAATAAAACTTGAATGTAAAGTTTCTTTCAGTGACGAGTGCCTTTCAATTGTACCTATGTCTTTAAATAGGTAACAGGACCCCTAGAGATCTTTAAAGAAATGATATTATTATTATGTCATTGAAACGGTTTACAAATGCCTGCCCAGTGTTTAGGCAGTTTGCAGAAGCCATGTTGATGTGTAGTTGGGCTCAAGCGTTTAGTTAAGACCAGGAGTAGTTGGGCTTAAAATGTCTTCATTACCCGGTTTCCTAAGTCGTTCGTTGAAGACGTTCATAAGATAGGCATTCCCGTTGGACTTACTTTCCCCACCACTGGTGTATGTGGTCACGATCGTTTGTTAAAACAGGTGCTTCTGCTAGGAAGTTTAGACGGATTCAAGTAAGCTGCATCAGGGCTACCAAGAAGGTCGAGGGTGTTCTCGGTAAATCCCACGTTTTAGTGTAGGTCACCACTACTGTTTCGCTCTCGGTCTTTACAGTGCACATTATTTGAGCCGTTTATTTTGAAAGTGGTTTAAATCCATTTTTTCTTATATTGAGATATTTAAGGGTTTACGTTTGAATTGTTTCAAAAATATTGTTAATTGGTATTAAGTTGTTTTTATGGCTTTGTGATCTTAAACATGTTAGAATATAAATGGTGATTTTTTAAGAGGTATAGCAAAGTTTTTCAAAACGTAAAATTCAGAAAAATGCATGACATTTTTATTTAAATCGATAGTACAGTCCATATAATTTAAGGGGGGATTCCCATTTTAAACGCCAAAAAATACGGTTTTTTACGCATTTTTATTGGGAAAACTATCAGTTGAATCTTTTGGAAAATTTACAGCCATATTTATTATACATTATAGGTATAAAATCAACTTCAATTTTTGGTCGATTTTCTTGAAAATTGTGGCTTTGACAACGCTCGAGGTGAAATTTCTATGAAAATTCCTGGTCGCTGGCTGCCACGATAACTCAGCTCCAGGTTGTCTGAATTGAAAAATTCAAATGGCATTTTATTCCTTATGAATATAGTTTCAGTATGAGCTATTGAAAAAAAAAAATTTCGAAAATTAATATAACTGCGATGGTTGAAAGACAAAGTTTTTTTTTTTTAAAGTCATGCATGTATCTTATTTTCCGTAGTTTATGATAGAGACATATATTATTTCGAGATACGTGTCAAATTTGACAGCAATTAATCGAATAGTTCTCGAGATATCATGGCGGCCGTATAGAAAAATGCTGTTTTGAGAAAACTATTGCTATAGCTCGCGCGCTTTCTCAGTATTATGGAGCGCGCCGAGTTCATTGATCACGCATAACTTCGTCAATTTAACGAATTTTGTCATGAAATTTTGCACAGAGTTGTTTGAAAGTATAATAAACAAGAATCGATTTTTTAAGCCGGGGAATGGGAATCCCCCCTTAATGTTTGAAGATTATTTCATGCAAATGTTGACCACGACTGCGCTTCAAATGATCCATCCACTTAGTCCAATTTTGGCATACTCTTTCCAATGTTTTCGGCCGGAATCTCACATATAAATGCTTTAATGCAGGCTTGTCTGAATAGACATGAGCTTTAACATAGACCCACAAAAAATAATCTAAAGGCGTTATATCGCACGATCTGGGTGGCCAATCGACAGGTCCCGAACGTGAAATAAAATGTTCACCGAACTCGCCTCTCAGCAAGTCCATTGTTACGTGTGCTGTGTGGCATGTGACACCGTCTTGCTGAAACCACATGTCATGCAAGTCAAGTTCTTGCATGTTGGGCAAAAAAAAGTTGGATATCATTTCACGGTAGCGCTCACCATTCACAGTTACGTTACGATTCACAGCATCTTTGAAGAAGTACGGTCCAATGATACCTCCAGCCCATAAACCGCACCAAACTGGGACCTTTTCTGGATACATTGATAGCTCTTCCAATTTTTCTGGTTGATCTTCACTCCAAAATCGACAATTCTGCTTATTTACGTATCCATTGATCCAAAAATGAGCTTCGTCGCTGAACACAATTTTTCGATAAAAAAGTGGATCTAAACTTTCTTAACAGAACACGAATTTTTATAATAAAATTCAATGATTTGCAAGCGTTGTTCGTTTGTAAGACGATTCATGGTTAAATTATAGACCAAACTGAAGATGTTTGACAGTGAAACAAAACACGAAACGTGCGTCGTGTTTAAACCAACTGTTTAAAAACATAATAGCTAAAAAATCACCTTCTGTATAACAACATTCGAAACCAAACACCATCTGCCGTACAAGAAAACACTACCACAAAAACAACACTAAGAGTCATTAAATAACTAAAAAATAAATAGTTATTGAATAATATCATCGATAAAAACATATATGTATTCTCTTAAATACTAATTAATTAAGAATGTAACAAAAAATATTTGGTATTTTGCCTATTTTTATGCTGAGAAAAGAAACATATGCCATAGTTGGAATGGAGAACGATCGCTATCGCACTTACGGCGAGCACAAGCTGTTGGTTCGATTTCCAAAAAAAACGAAGGCAGCCTTTTTGCGAACGGTCGTTTGCTCGAGCATTTATCGCGATCTGGCATGTGTCTTGATGTTGTTCCACAAATAGAGGGGCCTACAGATTTAAGCAGACCCCGAACGGCATCATTATTTTATGAGTAGCTTCTTCATGACGCAGAAATACATTCGGAGGTTTGCTATTGACTGCCGAGGGGCGACCGCTATTAGAAAAAACTCTTTTTTTATTTTGGTGTTTCACGGGTATTCGAACGTACGTTCTTCGAATTCCGAACGGTAGGCACGCGCCAACCCATTCGACTACGGCAGAATCTCCAACTTTCCCCCACCTAGTCCACGGCGATCCTCTTTACCACCTGGACAAAGGAGGTCAAAACGCCTCTCAAGGTAAAAATCGATGACACACCAATTCCGAAGGTAAACAATCCCAAAATTTTGGGTTTAACCTTCAACAGTTTGCTCTCCTTCTCTGCGCATTCAACTGCAATTGCCACTAGAGTCCAAAATCACAACAAGGTCCTTAAATCGTTTGCCGGCAGCACTTGGGGCAAAGACAAAGAATTGTTGATATCGACATTTAAGGCAATCGGCCGGCCGGTTTTAAACTATGCTGCGCCTGGCTGGTCGACTGGAACTAGTGACACGCAGTGGATAAAGCTACAGACATGCCAAAACACTGCCATTCGGACAGCGACGGGCCGTTTGGGGCAGCAGCGAGATCAACGAACGATATGAGTCTCTTTTTAATTTTATAATTAAAATTTACTCATTTGGAACAAGGGCAACATCCCAACTTTTGTTTTATCGGTATCGGAAACATCAAGAGGCTGGGAGGAAGTTCGATTTTTAGAAAGAGACTATTGAGCACTTTCTCGGCAAATGTTCGGCTCTGGCGGCTAGGCGCTTGAAATTCCTTAGTATGCCCTTTGGAGCTGGCCTGAGGAAATTCTCCAGCCTAGAACCCTTTTCTCTCCTCCACTTTATCAACAGCACTAGAAGGCTGTAGATGGTTTTTCTTCCCTAAATTTTTCGGTCCACATTATGACGGCTCGTAAGTGCTACTTATTTGTGTATTTTTGTGCCATAAAAAACTCCCCATAAACCATCTGCAAATTGAAAGTGGTATAAAACTATAAAACCTTTAAGTCGCATACCACAAATTAGAGGAGAAGCTGAACACTCAACAAAAAAAGTATACCCAACAGAAAGTTGTGTTTTATATGTAAGTAGTATGTGTTTTAAAAATTTTATATTTGTAAGTTACCTGGTCAATTTCATCGAACAAATAAAACGGAGCTGGATCACATTTTTGAATTGCGAAAATTAATGCCAGCGCAACCAACGATTTTTGACCACCAGATAATTGATTCATTTCACGCATTTCCGCATCCACTCCTGTGAAGGACACACGAATACCTATGCCAGTAAATGCATCAGAATTAGCCACCTCTTTATCATCTTTTTCATCCTCATTGTCCTTTGTTTTAAGTATTAAATAACCTGCACCTTGTGGTACTAGTTTTTTAAATACTTTGGTGAAATTTTGTGCGACTTGCTTGAAAGTAAATTGAATGGCCTCCACTTTCTGCATTTCAAGAGTTCTCATTAGTTCCCGAATCTTTTGATCTCCAACATCTAGTTCATCTTTTCGTTTATACAGTTTTTCTTTTTGTTCAGAAAAACTGAGAAATTGGTCTAAAGCCTTTTTATTTACATGGTTATATTTTTTCAGATGTTGATTCGCCTTTTCAAGCTCCTTAAAAAGCGATTTTAATGACATTTTACTATAAACACCATCAACTTGTGGTAGAGCACCTAAACTGGCTATTTTTTCGGCGCATTCGTCTAATTTCTGATTTAGTAAAATTTCCTTCGATGTCCATTTCTCCATTTTTTTGGAATCTTCATTAATTTTTTCTTCCGCTTCTTTCTCCTTTCGCATCCAATTCTCGAGCTCATGCTGTAGAGTCTTCTGAAGATGAACTGCTTGTTGAACCCTAAAAAATTTTCATAAAACAATTAAAAATTTAATAATAAAAACAATAATATGGCTAGCACGATAGTCGAACATAAAATAGAGTAAATATCTACAGTTGTGAAAAAGTTTAAGTTTCTACATTTCAGAGCCGAAAGCTTTGCATTTTCCATCTTTAGCTTCATAGTTACAGTAATGTATTCATAACAAAGCAAATAAAAATGTACGGGCTTTCGAATACCATTACATGTGTGAAGAAGGCCTGGTTAAGTAACCAGTTTATTCCATCTTAAATAATAAGCACATAGCCTTACATACAAGTTTCGTTGAGATTTCTCCATTCTTTTTGTGTTATATAGGTAGTTGTTGCTGTCTAGTTTCGATCATTTCTAGATGAGTTGCCCTTACACTAGGAAAGCAAAGTGGTCACCACTTTTGTTACAAGTGGTTTACAGTGACAAACCCATTTTTAAAGAGTTACCGGTTCCAAGCAAATTTTTCAATAACTATAATATATTATATAAAAAACTTTTTCCAAAAATTTTTAGCGGTTTTTCTTCCTCAGTTACTGCTTTGTACTGTTAAATTATTGTTACGTGGAACCTAGCCTTGGTAGAATTCAAAAAAATGAAAAACAAATAATAATATGTATTAGCAGATATTTTGTTTAAACCAATCTAAGCTAAAAAGAAATTTCTGTTTTTCACACATTTACGGTCTAAAGAAAATTATTTTTAGTCTACTACATACTTAGAGTCATCAAATAAAACATTTTAGCATCAAACGATCTAATAAAAAAAATGTGAACCTTAAAATATTGTTACGAATAAAACACACAAATTAATGGCAACACTCTTGCTTTACTTTATTTCCAATACTTAAGATCTACACGTTCAGCTTTAGACTGAATCACTCTATTACTTTTCGATTATTCACTTACAAGTTCCAACTGAATACCCCTTGCGTATGCACCCCGGCTTATAAACATGCGGTTAATAACTATTGTAATTTCTAAATCTGGTAGCTGGTATCTTCTACTACTAGCAGCAGCTTACTAGTACCCTGTCGTTTTCGTCTAACTCATATAGCGATAGGCCCAGAAAGCGTGTACTGCCTCGCTCCCTTCTGTCACCATCAAGGCCAGTTCATGTTTTCGTTTTGGACTTTCGTTCGCTATTGTTACCAGTCGGTTCGCGAAACTTTGTAACACTGTGCTCCGCTTAAGTCTGATTGTCCCGGTTAAAATCTTTCGATTTAAATGGAGCGGCGGCCGCCGTAGCCGAATGGGTTAGTGCGTGATTACCATTCGGAATTCACAGAGAGAACGTTGGTTCGAATCTCGGTGAAACACCAAAATTAAGAAAAACATTTTTCTAATAGCGGTCGCCCCTCGGCAGGCAATGGCAAACCTCCGAGTGTATTTCTGCCATGAAAAAGCTCCTCATAAAAATATCTGCCGTTCGGAGTCGCCTTGAAACTGTAGGTCCCTCCATTTGTGGAACAACATCAAGACGCACACCACATATAGGAGGAGGAGTTCGGCCAAACACCCAAAAAGGGTGTACGCGCTAATTATATTTATATAATCTTTCGAGATGTACTACTTTGACTTTCCCCTGTCCAGTTTTGCATTGCTGTATAACATACACCACATAAGTCAATCTTTTAATCACCTTGTATGGACCTTTAATCACCTTGTATGGACGTTTGTAGTTTTGGTGAAATCCCTTTCTTTCTTTACGGATTATAAAGAAGTACCAAACTTCTTTCGCTGAATCTTTCGGAGTTCACAGAACGGTCAAATCTATGAAGGACAGAATGTTACTCTTTAGCTGGGTATGCTGCATCACATGATTATGTAATTTTTCCATGCCATCCTGCAGTGTTTCCCAATGACTATCTACCTTCACTTCAGGAGCGGCTCCTCTTCCAAACGATGATTCAGCCTTAAATCGCTTCCAAAAATGGTCATAGCAGGCGATTGGCCAGTAGTCTCATATACAGATAAGCAATAGGAACAGTAAAATTTGGATGTGTTTGTCCCAATTCCATTGGCACTTTCCAATTACCTTTCGCAAGTGCTCCTCCAGAGTGCGGTTGGGGGTGCAAGGGTGTTGTACGTGTTTTCTTAATTCAAAACAAGCAACACTTTAAATACTGCGGATTTAAAGTTCCTTCTTTGGTCTGAATGCACATCAGTACCAAACCAAGTCACCTTATTCTACACAAAAACCTCAACAATGGTTTTGACCTCTTGGTTTGGTAGTTGCTGTAATCTTCCACAACTTCTCTCCTTTCGACCTTTCGCTGCCATACACTCCACGCGATTTCGAATCCATTCAGCTACTGATTCTCTGCAATTTACCCAGTAAAACTGCTCCTTAACCTTCTGGTCCAGATCGCGGAAATGGTTTCCATCTTCACTTTCTCACTCGCTATGCACAACTCCAGCAATTATTTTAAACCTAGTCCACTGTACCCAATACGCCTTAGCCTTGGAGCTTTCTTTCGCCATTTCATTTTTAGATGGTCTCTCTCCAGCGTCTTTCGCTTCCATGATCTTTCCCAGGTAAATATTCAATTAACTTCTGCTTATTGCTCTTGATTCCAACTATCCCTGAAGACCTATCGACTTACTTACACTCTATAGCACGAGGTCGCCGGTCAGCATTTCCATGTTGTTCCTCTTTTCGATGCTTGATCCCAAAGTCGCAATTTTGCAGTCTTTCGATCCACCGTACAATTTGTTCTTCCCGATGTTTGAACAGTTTGAATCGTTGATCGTACAGGTATTTGTGGAAATGTTTTACGAACTCAACCACAGCTAACAGTTCTCGTCGGGTCACGCAGTAACTTATCTCCGATTTTCCGAGAACTGCTATAGTATGGGGCCACTTTTTCTTGCCCATTGATGATTTGTGACAGTATTCCGTATCCTCTAGCATCTGTATCAATAACGAACTTTTCACCCGCGACCGGATACGCAAACATAGGTGCAGTACAAAGAAACTCTTTCAATTGCAGAAACGCTTCCTCCTGTTTCTTGTGCCACACAAACGCGCAATTATTCTTAGTGAGATAGTGGAATTCCCAAAAACATTGGCGAACCCTGGAACAAAGCGACAGTAATGCGTGCACAGTCCTGGGAAACTTTGCACTTCGTACACATTTCTCGGTCGTGGGTCTTGATGCCCTCGGTTGTCACCTTATATCCAAGATACGTGCTTCTGTCTTGAACAAAGCACACCTCTTCGGATTCAATCATAATCCCGTGGAGGAGATGCGCTGAAGGACTTCTTCCAAATTTTTCAAAATTTCAGATGGTTGCTAAAATTTTTATTCATGATGATAATGTCATCCAGTTACATAAAACACGGTTTCCAGTGGAGTATCGATAATGTCATCTATTCATGATAATGGGTAGCTGTCCTATTTCGTGACTGCATTCAGCTTTCTATAATCTACATAAAATCGGGTGCTTCCATTATTCTTCTTAACCAGCCGTTGAGCTCCACAGACTTATTGATGGCTCAATAACTCCACTTTACTGCATATCCTGGATTATCTGATTTGCTTCTTCGCGTGGAACTTTGCGAATTGGATTTGCATCTCCTGTTTCTATTCATAGAATAGGTAGCCATATTTCTCCAGCAATTTCTTAGCTTTCGTCCTCTCTAGCCCTCTTACTACTTGCTACCAAACCCTTATGAAATTGTAGGTTTTTCTTTCTGCTTCCTGGAACTCTTCTCATTCCTGTTGTGGTCCATCGCAGTTTACTATAGCTTCTACAGCCTGACATTTTCCAATTGCAGCTCCTTTATCAAAAAAATAACTGGCGACTTGAAATCATTTAAAACCCTCACTGGAACCGTCTTGTTTTTCCCCGTCTTCACTAGTATCCTTCAGACGATTATGTTTGCCGTCTCCTTAGCAGCTTCTATGACCCACACTTCGTCTGTTACACAGCCTACTTTCACATTGGCGGAGTCGGGTGACAGTGACTTTGGGTTACCTTACTGGCCTGTACACTTGACTCATATCCGGCGGTACCTCCATATTCTGACACAATAGAACCCTTTTATCCAAATCCAACGTAAATCCGTGCAGCAACATGAAATCTATGCCAATTATTACTTCATCCGTGATTTCAGCAAGTAAAAATGTGTGAACCACTAACAAAGCTCCAATAACGACTTCGCAAACTATATTTCCGAAAATGGTAGCTCTCTCCCCTATAGATGTCTGTAGCTTGTATCCAACCAGTGATTACACTTTGTCATTTACCAAATCTGACCGGATGATCGAGTTCGTTGCACCGGTGTCAAGAGTAATCACCTGGTAACGACCATTTACAGCTCCCCTTATCGTCAAGTTGTTGCTTTTCCGTCCAATTTTCGAGACGGAGACTGCGGGCATTAAGTTGTAAAAACCATTTCTCGCCTATTAGAGCTGGTTCGTTTTAATTTAACGCCTGTTGTGCATCGGGAGCGCTATTGTCAGTGTCAGCACCTCGTTTCCTTCCTCCTGGATTCGTCTTCGGTTGGCTGCGTGGTATACTACAATTCCTCCATCAACGTAAGCTCTTCAACATCAACCCGATGGACTTTGTGCACTGGCTTGCTCATGAGAACTGCTGTTTCCTGTGACAGCGCAAATTACACTGTTTCAGCAAACGTCCCCTTGGTTATTGAATATGCGGCCAATTTTTTGTCCGGATCTCGTACCCCTCTTATGAATGCCTGCACTTTATCTTCTCTTCGAAGTCTACTGTTTCTTTCGCATTCACTAATGTGCCAACCGCTCAATTTGTGTCGTGTATTCTCGCAAGCTCTTATTTGCCTTCTGATAGCGGTTCGTCAGTTCCATCTGGAACATTTTTTGCCTGTGGTCACTCCCGAAATATCTCTCTATTGCTGCCATCAGACTTCCATAATTGTCCCGATCGGCTTCTGGAACTGTCTGCAGTACTCCGGAGGCTCCTCCACGCTGTTCCAATCATTCATTAAATCATAATCGAAAAACTCAATGAAATGCAGAGGCTTTTCCATATGACGTTTGTGGATTTCCAAAAAGCATTCGTTTATGTTAAACACTAAAGCATATTCAGAGCACTTTAACGAAAAGATATACCGGAATTCTAAAATCTGATAAAAGCACAATACTTCAGCTTTAAGAGTAAAGTTATGTCAAATAATGTCATTGAGCTCCCCTACCATATACCATTTAAATGACAAATGACAAGCAACCAGCCTTAATCAAAGTTGAGTAATTTACGCGAATACTCTTTAAAATACGGATTGAAGGTCAATATTACGAAAATCAAATCCCTGAATATTAATGCTATTATCATTTTGGCCAACAGATCGAGGAGTTTCAGGAGTTTACATATCTTGGTAACTAAATTACTGCAGATGGTGGCATCCTTGGCGATATATTAGCTAGATAAAATAAAACATACATAATACGCTCTGGGTGGACAGAAATCTGGATAGTGAACATTGTTCAGACCGCATACAAAATATTGAAATCCGTAAAAGGAAATGGGCCTGGATCCGAAATATTTTTAGAAAACCAGCGATGACCTTAGCGTTGAAGCCACGGGATCCTGGCGACGTAACCTTCACGAGATATTATCTACCAACAATCTCACCTGGGCGCAAGATTAAAAAAACAACCAATTATAGAAGGAAGTGGGAATCATTGCCTTTGGCACTATTCGCCTCATAATCGGCGCTTAAGCAAACAAACGGAACGAACGGAAGATTTGAGTTTATATTGGCGTGTGCGCTGCAGCGATGGTGGTATAAAATGTCTAATTAAAGGACTAAATTACTCTGAGAATATGCATATCGAAAAAATAGTTTATGAAGTAAAAAAAAAATAATTAAATTAAATACCTTTTCTCAATGTCCTCCAAGTCCAGATTCACTTTTTTTATCCTTTTTTCTGTAGATATTAGGTCATTCTTACAATTTATAAGTTTACGTTTTCGATCTTCGACAGATATTTCTTGAAGTGCTGTAATCAATTCATCTCGTCTTCGAAAAAGATTATTGGTTAAGAGATTGTCAAGTTTATTTTTTACAACTTCTAATTGCATTCTCTGCGTGAATGCTTCTTTATTCTCTTGATTCAGTTTTCTTATGTCTTCATTAAGTTGATCAATTTCTCGTTGGTCCTGTACCGACAAACTAGATAACAGTTCTTGATTAAGCTCAGCTTCCAATCCCGCTTTCGTACTATTCATTGCTTCTAAACTCGATTTGCATTGACTAGCAGACCTTTCTCTTGTTGATCTATATTTCTCAATTCTTAATAGTTCTTCTTTCATCAAACGGATTTCCCCTTGTAGTTTTTCAAAAATATCTTTAGTTTTTCCTTGTTTTGTTTCTGTTTTCTGCATTTCTGAAACAACTGAATTAATACTATTCTCAGTTTGTTTTATCTCATTTCGTAGCTTGCCAAGCTCTTTTTCAAAATCGCGTATTTGTTGGGTGTATTCGGTACGTTTCTTTTGTATTTCAAGACGTGATCTAGACGTATTGAAATAGCCACCTGTTAAGGACCCTTTAGATGATACTTGATCCCCATCTAAAGTGACACAATCTAATCCAGTACTTTTGGCCAACTCAGTCGCTCTTTCTAAATTTCTACATATTAAAGTTTTTCCAAATATATATCTTAATGCTTTATCATGCTGTTCATCATATTTGAGTTTTGAGAGCATTGGAATAGAATCTGGATCATCAGGATAATCATGTATTTTTACCTGTAAACGATTTAGGGGCATGAATGTTACCTCTCCTGGCAGTTTAAGTTTATTCATTTCTTTTAAAATTTGTGTCCCGACCTTATCAGATTCAACAATGTGATGGAATAACCTATTTCCAGCCGTAACTTCTACTGCTGTATATATTGTCTTATCGCAACTAAAGTTTTCAATCACTGGGCCGTAATAGGATTTGGCTATTTCAGCAAAAGGACTTCCCCGTTCAAAAAAATTGTCCAAAACTTTGCGAACAGAATCTCGGCCGTTTAATATAGGCTTTCCAGCCATACTTCTAAGTGCCTGATCTGTTTTAGAAAGCTCTTCTTTGTGGGTTTGTAGCTGTTGTGTCATTTGAGTTTCTTTCCGCCACAATTCATTTCTCATTGCTTGAAACTGGTCTTTTGTTTTCTTCAATTCGTAATACTTTTTGTTGTGCTCATCAATTTGAAGCCTAAGTTGCTCCAGCTCATTGGAATGCTCTTCAATTTTTCGGTTAAGATCGGCTTCAGCATTACTATCTTTTTTCAAGTCTTCAACTAATTTTGTGTTATGATTTATTTTGTCTCTTATTTGTTTACTTAGTGATTTTAATTCATTTAAAATCCATTTGTCTCTTTCCTCTCTTGACGAGAACTGCGACCCTCGACCTTGCTTCGCATACAACTCGTTTCTTTTCTGCTCCTTTAAGGCAAGCTCGCGAGAACACTCTTCTTCCTTACGCTTCATAGCTTCATATTTAGGTTTAACATCATCCAACTCTCTTTCTTTTTCAGCAATGGTTATTTTTAATTTTTTTAATTCAAGATCTGCTCTTTCCTTTGATTTATTGTCACCTTGAACCTCATCATTCAGATCAATTATTATAAGGTCAAGCTTTGTTTTTTCACGCAGAAGTTGTTGCTGTTCTGTCAACAATACTGACCGTTCTTCCTTCGTTGATATTACATCTTTTTTAGCATCTTTCAGGCGTTTTTGGATGTCCTTTATGTTTTCTTGAGCCTTCTGGATTTCTATATTATAAATTTTTTTCTTATCGACAGACGATTTCTTTTGTTCATTTAAGTCATCGAGCGCCTTTTTGGTCTCTTTTAATTCAGTTTCGTGTATTATATACTCTAGCATCCGTCTTGCCTTATCCCATTTTTGGTATTCCTTCAACTCCTCTTTTTCCTCTTCTAAAGTTTTTAAGCGATCCTCTATAGTTCTCAAATACTCAGATATTTTTTCGAGCTTTCCTTCGGTTTCACGCAAAATATTGAGTGACTCTTCTTTTCTTTCATCATAAACTCGCGTGCCAGCTACTTCCCGCAATAATTTTAATCTATATGAATCTGCGGCTGTAGCCATTTGATTGATCTTGCCTTGCTTAACGATGTAGTAAGGATTGGAGTTTGAAAATCCAGCAGATTCGAGCAAGTTCACAACTTCAGTTCTTGGAACTACTTTTTTATTAAGAAAATATTGATCTTTCTTAGAACCAATAACTCTCCGTAGATATATCTCTTCTTTATCTATCTATAATAAATATTTAAAACAGTACATACATTTGGTTTAATAAAAATATAAAACTTAAAATAATTGGTTTTTATACCGAACATTAAGTGAAGGACTTATTTTCCATAAAAAATTATCAATATTTTTGTATAAAGTATCAACCATTTGATAGATCAAAAAACCTCTTACACAAGGGTAAGTATTATGTTGGGTTGGGGAATAAGTTCATAGCTTTTTGCTCTACAAAACTATATTAGATTTTTTGCGTTATTTATTTTTTTGGAATATTCAGGAGGCAAAAATCAACATATTTGACACTTGCTCTTCTTTGCTTTTCATTGAGGTACAAAAGCTACAGACGCAGAATTTGCGACGCGTATGGAGAATGTGTCATACGCGAATTTACAGCACGGAAATTGTTTGCGAAGTTAACAACTTTGATATCGATAACACGTCTCGCAGCGAAGCTCTACATTACCCAGCTGCACCGCGAGTACACGATTTGCTCGGAGACTCATTTTAATTAAGTCATACTGAGCGTGGGTACATGTATTAATATGGACGAAAGACAAACAGAAGCAGCAGTTTTTAGGTGCTAGTTTAATTTTGTTCGTCGTCTAAACTCAGCAAGCAGTTTTTCAGTAAAATTTAAACGTAGATATTTAGTTACATAACCAGTCAGGCCGAGTTAACTTGGCGTTTACACCAAGCCCGTTATAGGTCTAAAATTACAATATAATTTTTTTAACGTTAGTTTTGTTTAATCATGTAAATATTAAAAAAAAAATAGATTTTATTCGACATGGTCACCATTTGCTTTTACACAAGCCTTGAAACGATAAGGCCATTCAGCTATTGCAGCACGTACGGTTTTCATGGATATTGACGTCGCTGATCGAACCAAAGATTGTTTGAGACTCTCCAAAATTCTGAGAGGTCTTCGACAGGCCATGCTCTCCAATTCTGACTACAAAATATAATCCAATGGATTCAGATCTGAACTTCTAGACGCCCATTCTTCTCCGGTTATGAATCAAGGAATACTGTTTTTTAGCCTCTGCTGGGTGGTTTTTGTCTTATGGGTTGGAGCGGAATCTTGCTGGAAGATCCAACGCTCTCCATTGAAGGGTGTACTGCTTAACTGCTTCAACCCTTTTTCCGCAGAAATGAAGAGCTGTAACGTCTTTACAAAACACTCCCCACCAAACCATTACGGAAGCTGGGTGGTGGCCACAGGTAACCCTTGGAATAACATTTTTTGCGTCTTTAGAAGTTTTAGCATAGATTTTGTCATTTTGTTTATTAAAAAATCCTTCAACAGTGAACATTTTCTCATCTGTGAAATGAATATTTTCATGGCCGTTGACCGCGTGCCACCGAACAAGTTGCTTGCATCTGTCAAGTCTAATTTTCTTCAAGCGCGTTGCCAAAAGATGACCAGTTGAGTGACGGAAGACTTTCATGTGAAGATCATCTCTAATTAGTCTTGACATTGATCTGATCGATACATTCATTTCCCTATGATTTTCTGCTTCCCGCGATTTCTTTCTCGATAGGATTTTATGGTTACATTGGTTCGAACCACTCCAAGACGACCACCTCTTGTTCTGTCTGTCTCTTCAGACGTTTGGGAAAAACGATTGATGGTGAGGTAAACAAACATTCTCGAAACATTAAGTTTTTTCAGCAATTCGTAAATCTCACTTGCACGTTTACTACACTTATGTAATGCAATTACTGCAATGTTCCTGCCTTCCTTAGTTCCCCACTCCATTGTTAACAAGCGAAATTTTCCCCCGAAACTGAGTGGAGAATTTTTCCGCTTCCACATTCTGTAACTTTCGTTCAAGTGCTTCGATCTTTATGATTTTTTAAATTTATATTTTTAAGATGGTGTATGTACTTTTAGAATATGCCATAAAAAAATTTTCGATTTTTTACTCCAACACAAGGTCATAAAAAAAAAGAAAATGCTGCTAAATAGGCGACTCCTTTTCGGACTACGCATTGTACAATTTGTGAAAAATTGAGAAAGCGTACGTTGTTTTTACAAAATGAGTTCAACGTATGAAAAATGATTTAAAGAAGAGTTCCTATGTACACAGCCAAAGGAAACAAATTTCTCGTACATCTACAGAAAAATGTTTGAAGAAGTCATAAATAGGGTGCATCGATATACCGAAGTTAAAAACGTTACGACTTCTCCAGACAGGGCAAAAAAAAATTACCTCTCCACAGCAAGATCAGAAGATTATTGCGCGAAAGCTGAATCAATTTTAAGGAAAAGTGGTGTTAATGTAGCCATAAAGAAATATACACGATTCGAGGACATTTGTGTGCATACATATTTATAGCGGTCACACAATTTATTCGTACACCCTGCGTAGTAATATACTTAAAAAATTTTTTAGCTTAGCGCAAAATGTTTGCTGTGACAATATATATTTTTTTGGTCACTGCAAGAATGTTACATTCCTAATGAATTGCCGCAAGCAAAACTTCCTTTATTTCAACTCACACTGAAGGGTTTCAAGGAAAGCAGACAGATGTAGCAAAATGCTGCAAAACATTAATTTGTACACTTTCAGCTCATGATATTGTTGCTGCAAAAGTAACAGTAAAAATCGTTCGTACTTTTCTAATATTGCTGAAAACGAAAAAAAAAAATGTTTCCTCCCACAAAAGAAGAAAACGAATGAAGCAACTGTCAAAAACTCTTTTGCAGCCAACTTTAAGATTGGAAATACGAATAAGAAGCGCAAAACGTGTTGCCAGTATGGGATACAAAATGCCCTCTCTTTTCAGCGTCCGTCCTTCTCCCACGAGCAAAATGTTTCCCTGTGTAAATGAGCACAATGGAATAAACAAAAAACAGCAAACAATTTTTTTAGTGTGAAATGTCACCTTGTCAGCAAGCATAAACTTTAAATTGTTTACGATACTTTACGAGATACCGATCACTGCAGCCATCTACCAGAAAATAGTGGATTTACGAATGTGCTCCTATCATGGCTTTTCGGCGTAGTAAAAAGGGTAATTTCTGTACCGCTGACCAGAGATTTTGAAATCACTGCATATCAACTACTAAAAGCATCGTGAACTCTGTACTCTATGCAGACAAATCACAGTAACTCGTTCCTCATGATATTGAGCATCACTTAATTGAAATGGAGCCTCGGCAGTGATTTTTCGAAATTATATCTTACATGAAATGTCATCGAAAGTATATGTTATACTATATTATAGTATACTATGTTATACTATACTTAGGAAACGGTTTCTTTTTCCCACTTATACCGGAGCTTTGTGTCAGAATTTGTGTGTTAGTGTTACTTAGACGCAACTGATACTTTGTCGAACTAAAGGCTTTCACGACGGTTATTACGTAAATATTGCTTCCCCCAACGCACCCATGAAGGGACCTAAGCGGTTTCTGAAGCTCATTATTTTGAATTAGTGTTCAATAATTCGCAAAATTGCAGTTTAAACTGACATAAACACTGTACGGAACACTGGCTTGCCAAAGAATATGATGAGGTGATACAGTGGACTCGCATAATTTCTTTCAATCAATAAACTAGACTTTGGTCCGAAAAATCACAAAAAGCTAAATTTTAAATAACATGAAACCATACCATATTTAAAGCGAGATGGAAAATAAATCCTTATTCAAGTAAAAAGTACATATGCACATGAATATTCGAATTGTTGTCATACTTACTGGAACCCGATTATCACTATTATCGAAAATGATTTCCACGTATGCTGAAATCACCCTAGCTCCGGTTCCTTCGTGCAAGAGTGCCTGTCTTTGTTCCGGGCGGAGATGAGTAAATTCATCACTAAGGACAAACTGTATTGCTGAAAAAAAAATGTTTTTAATTTAATTCATAAATCATTCGTTGTTGTTTGGGGAATGCTATTGGAGTCCTTGGTCGGATATAAGTCGGGTCGTTCCGGTAACGCGTGTAATATCAGGATTCTGCTTTTTTTAGAACCAGAAAAAATTAGATGTAATTTGACCCAATGCCCAATGTTCTAAAGGGTTTTCCAATAACAGGTGTTAGGTGTTAAACAAGAGAGATGATTAACAATTTTTTATGGCCGGAATTGGATGGTATTGATCTGGACAACGTCTATTTTCAACAAGACGGCGCTACGTTCCACACAAGCAACTAAACCATTAATCGTTTACGGGAAAAGTTCCCGGACCGTGTTATCTCTCGAAAAGGTAATCACAATTGTGATTTAACACCTTGTGGCTTTTTTCTTTGGGGCCACGTGAAAGCCCAGGGTCGATTCAAGACCTCAAGATGGAATCCGTGAGGCTATCGAGGACATAGGGCAGCCACTTTGCAATTCCGTTATGGAAAATTTCATGAAAAGGATATTGTCCTGTAAGCGTGGTCGTGGTTGTCATTTCCCTGATGTTATTTTCCACTATTATCGGCATATATTTATATACATATATATATTAACGGCATACCTTCCTCATTATTATGAAATAAACATCGGATCATTTATATTAAAAAAATAGAATTTTTCTTTGAATATCAAAATAATACCTCTTATTGGAAAACACTTTACATGTAGGACACATAAGCATTTGCTTACGTAATAGTGTAGTTAAGTATTATCCATACCTAGCGAATGACTGTGTGTGTTTTTGCTACAATTTGTGTGTAATTCAATAGAAATTTCATATTCATATTTCAAATTCATAGAATGATAAAATATTTTTTATTACCTGTAGGGAAATTTCTCTGCATCAATCTTTGGAACTTCAGAGAAGCATTTTAAGGCACTGCTTCTCATTAGTGGAGAAGTTTCACTACCAACAATATATAAACATATTCCGCCCAAATACATTACAATTATCACAGCCAATAATGAAATACAAATATGCTTTATTTTTTCGTCATAAAAATTAGTAATAGACGCAATAACATATTATATATAAAACATCTCAAAGGCAACAACTCTCCTGATGTGCAACTCAAAGATAACAGAGAAATCTTTGAAAGTTAAAGGCTTGCTTATATATGTTCAGTGCCAGTAAAATATCAAGACAACACGAACACGAGAAACAAAAATAATCCATGCGCTCCGTTCACCTGCTCAGACCACACGGTTTGAGGCCAAGTGTTGATCTCGACATATAGCACCCTCTGTAGCCCTATGGCTACCACCTCAACAAATGTGTTGGCGTAACCTTAACGATGTGAGTCTCTAAGCGTCCTGTCGTTTCATATTTATTGATATTGACGTTTGTTTTAGGTTTTAGGTGGACCATAACATTTTGCTAATTTTGCATGTCGTCTGGCCTCTCAATCAACAATTTGCGACTCGAAGGTATTTTGAGGAAATTGTATTCTAGATTGCACCCATTGGTGTGAATACCGAATATGCAAGAATGTTACTCATGGCAGATCCCCTCTTGTCAGTTTATCGGCTTTTTCGTTATCTTCAATGTTCCGATGTCCCGGGACCCAGATTAATGTAACGTTATGGTTTTCACTCAAGGTAGTAAGGCTATTCCTACTTTGTTACACTAGTTTACAGGTTGTTATAGCCGAATCCAGTGCCTAGATTGCAGCTTGACTATCCGAAGGAATAGCGATATTGCTTTCAAAAGACCAATCTGCGATTAGTAACCTACAAGCTCTCCCATTGCCAGTACTTCCAGCTGGAACACACTGCTGGTATTAGGTATAAGCCTATGAGAATATATACCTGCTCCAACATCGCACTCTAGTTTAGAGCCATTTATATAGACTGTAGTGTCGAAGATGTTTAGTGAGAATATCCTATTCCATTCCTCCTTGTATAATGCCAAGTAATTTGGTACTGTAATCTCTCCCTAGAGCTTTCCACCAAACTACTGAACCACACGATAAAATTGGTCATATAATATAACTGCCTTGTACAACCATAATTTATACTTACACATCTCTTCCAAACAATTTCTGCTTTCTTTACCTGTTCTTCGACGTTTAAATTCCAGCTAAGTTTCGTGTCCAGAATTACCCCTAAGCACTTTGGACTGGTAAGGTAAAAATTGGTACCTTGTATCTGGCGGTAAAAAGCATTAGTTCTGTTTTACGCGGGTTTAAACTTAGCACACAACCTGTAACCCAAGATTTAAGCTCTCCTAACGCCCTTTGGATGATCTCATTGATCGTATTAGAACACAGTCCTGATGTCCCCACTTTTACTTCAATTCTTCTAGAGCTAGCAACCCTGTGTTTTGCTAAGAAAACCGATTTGATAAGAGGGAACGAGAAATCTGCTTACTGACCATGACTTTTTTTATTGAATCATGCAATATCAACACTTTCCAACTTTAAACGAGAATAACAATTCATTGGAATTGGCAACAATCTTGTATTGCCGGATATCGTATGAAGCGACGTTCACTGGAAGGGTGTTTATAAATCTAGAGTAGTTTTTGCTCAAGTTTAGACATTTTACACTAGTAGAAACATTTTTTTGAAAATATAAACATCGATTTTTATGGAAAAAAGCGACACAGAAGGAAATGTGGGATAAAAATCGCATGGTTTTCTGGCTTATAGTATGCACGTACATATTATGTATAACTCATCGAAACTTAAAATGTGAAATGAATGATATAAAAGGTATCACAAAAAATAGTAAAGTAATTAAAAACCGATAGCCGAGCGGCTAGCAATGTGAGCTTCCGATCCAAAATCCTTGGTTCGAATCACAAGAAAAAAAATTTTTTTATACAGTTATTTTATTTTATTTTATGATATGTTTATGAGGAGCTTTTTTTCATAGCAGAAATACACTCGGTGTTTTGCCATTGCCTGCTGAGGGGTGAGCGCTATTAGAAAAATAGTTTTCCTTAATTTTGGTGTTTTCACCGAGATTCGAACTGACGTTCTCTCTGTGAATTCTGAATAGTAGTCACGCACCAACCCATTCGGCTACGGCGTTTGTTTAATTTTACTGATGCAAAAATGAGGAAAAATATATGAATAAAGTTTGCTTACTGTTTACACATTTTCCAAAGGTGACGGAGAACCAAAAAAAAAAAGTCGATTTTCAAACAAATACGAGTGCAGTTTCGGTCACGCCCCAGCAAAACCTGCGTGCATATGTGTTTGTAACATTCAAAAAAATGTAATTGTGTTAGAGTTTCGGTCACGCAGGTTTTGCTGGGGACGCTCATAATAGCAACCGCGTGTGTATTTTTATATTCGTAAATATTTTCATTTTTCAATATTTACCGCAATTATGCCGAAAAATAATGCAGAAAAGTGTCGTGAATATCGACAGAAAAAAAAAATCAATAAATAGCATCATGGAATTCATTCATGAAAATGTAATAAAGTATACACCAGAAGTATCGCGGATACTTAGAAAAGATTACAATAAAGTTCCAATGATTTTAAGTGGCGATTTTAACGTAAATTTTACATTGGACACAGCGGTTCCTTTAATTGACGTTCTCAATACAACATTCAATTTAAAAATGTGTAACAATCGCACTGAATCGACAACACGATCAAAAACAACCATTGACGCGGTATTTCAAAGACATGTTGACAACATCGAAACCAAAGCATTTGTATCATATTTTAGCTATCATAAGCCACTCGTATCATTTGTTGAAATTGAAAACATTGAGGATGAATAATAATAAAATGAAGAAAATAAAATATGAACTTTATAGCAATATTATAATGAACCTATAATTATCTTGCTCCTAATGCTGCTTTCGTCTTATTCTCTCTCAGTTTGTTTTACGGAAGGTTTCACTTCTATCGCGTCTAACCGTTAGACTGGTGTTTTTTTCCTGGAACTACTTTACTCATCGGTTCATCACCGGCTATGTCATCCACAGAATTTTTTCGTAGAACTCCTTTCCGCGTGATTTTTATTTTCATTTATAGGCATCCGGCAACACAATACTGTTGTCAAGTCCAATGAATTGTCATTCTACATGATCCTATTATTAAAGGCTTGCTCACTTGTGACATTAGAACTCCCTAACAAAAGGTCACATTTAAAAAAGGTGAAAAAATTAAATACCTTTTGGTAAAAATGGTAGTAAACAAGTTTTATTTTAGTTAAATTCTAAATAATTATTTGGTACAATCGGAAATTACGAAGTATGATATAAGAAAAAATGGTAACTTAATTCCAGAGTAAAATTTTATGAATTCACTTTGCGAAGATGCAAAGTTTAGCCATTTAAAGCTTTTATGTTACCTTAGTATTATGAATTATCATAAATTTGCTTGACTAAAAAACAACTTTAAACGTACTCACGCCTTACTTTACTACGCTTTGCCCACGTACGTTTAGTTTTGACTCCCAAGACCCGATTATTCTTACATTCCTAACTACTTGATAGGCTACCTGTACTTATTTAAATTAAGACTATGTACGGGCATAAACCGGACCGGTTTTTGCTATCATTAAAGTTCATTGCCATAAATCTGTCTCAGCTCATAACTTTTGAAGGGATTGGTATTACAATAAATGGATCAGTTAACCAATAATCTTTAATTCGTTCTTTGCGCACTTGTCCCATTATAATAATAAGCACACATTTTTTTTCATTTCTGGTACTGTAATGTTCGCCCACTTTCTTGTATTTGATGATATTTTCAATCTTTTCTCTATTTGAGAACGATATATATTTGATTAGCTAACCATATACTCAAGTAAATATTCTCAAATAAACAATGCGATTTTGTATAACTTTTATACCCGGAGTTATTCTCAAAGATTCCAAAGTATTTGGTTCATCTGTGGTTGACCAACTATTATCACATGTCACAATACCATCATCTTCTGAATAGCTGTATTGTAGTGGCAATCCAGAATGCATTTGATAACTTATAATATCGCTATTATCACTGAAATCACTGCTCACAGAATATTTAGACAGAAAATCAAGAAGTATTTGTTCTTTGTTTTCCCTAGTTAAATCCATTCTAAAAAACTAAAATTTGAAAGTACGTAAATGCACCGTAAAACACAACCAATACTATTATAAAATAAGAAACCGATAACGAGTCTTTTTAATAACCACTATTCTTTTCACGAATTCTACGATTTGCTACATATTACTGAGCAGGTAATTAGGATGCATTTTGTTATCTAGATTTCATAATCTAACGAAAACATTCCATTCGGCCACTCATAATCGCGCCACCTTTATATACAATATGAAACATATTCATGGGATATAGACAAATTTCCATAACTTACCATAAAAAAAATTGCTCTTTCCCGATCCGTTCCTACCCACAACAACATTGTGCCTTTTGTCAAAGGGCTCAACCACAGTTTGATCTTTGTAGCTTTTAAACCCTTGGATTATAATCTGTAATATTTTCAGTGAGTGTACTGGTTACCAAAATGATCATTGCTAACCTGTTTAATATGCATTTTTGTATTACTCTTATTTTCTTGCAGACCAGCAATCAGAAAATTTGCAATATCGAACAATTAGTTAAGGAGCAATGTCACTAAATCCAAAAAGGATTTGTTCGCTACACTGCTAGGGATGCAAATTCAACATCGATGTTTGTAAACATCTTCGAGGCCCGTAAAACATTGTTTATTGATGAACGATAGATATGTCGATATTTTTGGTAAAGTGAAATATCTATTAAAGTACGTTCACATATTCATTAATTACCTATAAATCCACAAAATTAATCTACCCGTTCACATCTGGCAGATTACCTCCAAATTTGACAATCAGTTGCCAATACTGTATATTAATTATTATTAACGATATGAAGCAAAGATAGGGAGAAGGAATAGCTAATTTAATTGCGAAATTAGCTGCTAATAATAAGCCGTTGGAGGAAATCCATAAACGACGATTACTAAGGTTTCAAAAAATTATGGCAGCAATACGCATTCGAAATTCGAATGACACTTTATAATAAGTAGTAAAAGGACTCACGTTTATGGACACTCTTTTCCTGTTGCATGGATTTTTCTTTTACATTACATTAGTTTGATCGATATAGCTGACGGGGGACTGCGTTTACGTCGATGAGTGTGGGCAACATTAAAGTGTTTAAGTAATTTATTGTGTAATTTAGCGAAAGTTGGTGTTTCCAGACACCTCAAATAAAATAAGAGAAGTTCGCCTGCAGAGATAGTCACTGGAAGGATGATTGTAAATCTGAAGTATTTTTGTGCTTTATCTTGGAATTGAAAACCATTTTTGTAAATATAAACATGTAAAAGTGAATTTTACTGGAATGTTGACTAGAAGGCCTTTTGTATATTTGTAGAATTTTTGCACAGAACGCTTTTCTGCGTGGGCGGCCTTCGGAAGCGCTTCAAAAAAATAACCCTCATCAGTTCAACTACGGCTACGCCACCCACAGTATTTTGGCGTAGTACTCCTTTCTGCGAGTGCCGCCTTCGGCCACGCTTCACAATATTTTTGTGTTGAACTCCTTTTCGCGCAGGCCACCTTCGACCGTGCTTCAAAAAAACTAACCTGGTCAGTCCAATTCGGGCTATTTGCACATTGGTATTCACCGCATTTGTAAACAAACCAATGGTATGAGCATTAGCTGTGTTGATTTTTAACGTTTATCAGTACAAAAAGCTAAATTTTGTGAAGCACACCCCAAGTGACCTGGAATGTAAAGTTTTCCTCAAACAAGTTTTTTTTCACCATAGTGCTCATACTCACCGACGTAAACTTACTTTCCGTGTGAGCTGACACTATTAAACTTATAAAGGTGCCCACACTCACTGACGTTACAGTAGTCCCTGTCTGTTCCTGAGCAATCAGCTGACACGTTTTTATGTAATATTCAACATTTTTCATTTACATAGATGCATACGCGATACGGCAAGAGAACGGTGGTGAGTTTTATTTTACATGGCGCTCTCATAAGTTTCATCGTTAGCTGACACAGAACGTACGTTTTCGTTAGTGAGTGTGAGCACCATAAGAGCGCCATTTAAAAGAAAAGTAATAATCGTCTCTTTACGACGGTATCGTGTATCGTGTACTTGTGTAAATGAAATTTTGATTGTTCCGTAAAAAGGATTCAGCTGGTTGCTCTCTCACCACACAGTGTTGCCAAACATTACATGTGGAGTCGTTAACGAAATAAACTTTTAGATTTAATTTTTTATGAAAATAATTACAAACGATTTTTAATAATGTTAGTAATAGGAAAATAAGTATTTACATTTGTAGGATTTTTTCTTTTATTTATTATACAATGAAAAATTGTAACTGATATGTGTGTAAAAGTTTGTATGCAAAAATATGCATGGCAGCACTGTGTCGATGCAATCAAACACAAACCGATGTATTGTGTAAATATGTAACCGAACGAAAGCAAGTGTTTTCTACGGGCACAAGTTTTGTTAAATCTTGAGTAAATCACGACATACACGTCAGTGAGTGGAGGCGCCATTAGCCTTTACATTTAACCAAATCACAGATTGGTGGCCGTAGACCGGTTATGATAGCGGCATCTGCCTGCCATATATGTATGTCTTCAGTATAATACAAATAATATGAATGCTTTAAGTGTATGGCAACTCTGCTAAGCAGATGATAAGATACGAGAAGCTGTCTATTAGCCTCTGGTCACGCTCCAGCATGCTTGTCCAGAAGGCTTATATGTGTGCGTGTCGGATGACACTCGTACTTGCTTCGTGTCACACATACTTGTTGTCGGCTTTTGCATGAGGAAAATCAAAAATTTTAGATATAAGCGTCAAGCACCCGACACGCACACATATGTATAAGCCTGCTGGACAAGCATGCTGGAGCGGAACCAGGGCCTATATTCAAAGTTGCAACTTGTAATGTGCAAAATGAACTGATATGGCGATTTAAAGGGAAATATTTAATATAATGTATATCGCTTTGAAAAAAAGGTTTAAAGAGGGGATAGAGGCGTATATCCCCATCTTAAAACTGAAAACCGCACCCTTCGGAGACATAGTTTTTAAGTGATTTAATGTAAAAGTTGTGTAATTTGACGAAAAATTGGTGTTGCTATACACCTGAAATAAAAACGAAGTTCGTATGCAGAGATGTTCGGTGGAGGATTGATTGTAAATGTGCAGTATTTTTTGCTGTAATTTAAAATTGAGAAATATTTTTGAAAATATAAACATACAAAATAAGCGTTGTTATGTACGTATTGAACTCAAAGAAGAATAACAATGATATTTAATATTAGTATATGCAACCGTCGACTGTCTATAAATCACATTTTAGATCATTGCCCTAAGTTTTCCAATAGAAGGAAAAACATATTTAAAAACCAATCACCTTCCGTCGCATTAAGAAAATACTCACCCGATAATGTTAAAGATATTTACAAGTTTATATACCAAAACAATCTACTATATCTTATGGTATATAATACAATGATGACAAAATCTTAATGTTCCCTAATCTAAAGCTGTTATACTCAGTAATGTTAAGATATATTAGATAAACATCAGGCCGATAGTCTTAGTAGCTAGTGCCTCTTTTTTGTAATATAGTTATTTATAATTATATTTCATTATTAATAAATAAATAGATAAAAATATTGCAAAAAATAATAAAGCAATTAAAACCCAAAGGGTTTTTAAGTATGTATATTGTATTGCTTCGATCAACTTTACAAATGGGTTCTCATGGTTTTTATAAACAGATAATTCGATTATCATGTCAGCAAAACAAATAGGGTGGTTGTAGTTTTCTTTATTAAAAAACTCGTTTGCTTTCAAAAAAAAAAAAAACCCTCATCAGTCCAACTCCGGCTACGCAATATTGACAATTTGCAATGCTGGTGAAAATCCGATTGAATACTGGAATAATACTGCGGACAAGATAAGAGTACTGACAACTAATACACTAGGAACAAAAACTAATGCAGCAAAAGAAAAATGGATGAATGAGAGAAGGAAATATCGGAACATTAACGAATATAAACGGAGAAACAAGGAAAAAACAGACGCGAGATATCAATGGATGGGAAGACACGCCGGGCCCGGAGTTATCAGAGGGGCCGGTACTCGAGATTATACGTATTTATATGAATTAGACATAATTGGAAAGGGCCCGCATGTGCTTCATACTTCATAAATAAATAATTGACTTAAACTTAACTTGAGTATCTAGAAATGCTGGGAAAAATTAGAATTTAACATAAACATGTCCCATAACTTTTATAAATTATTCCTACTTTACTAGCAAAAATAATCGTGCATTTCCCAAGCAGCGTTCGGATGTTTATCATGGTTTATATCTTCCGTTTAATTGAAAACCAACATAGAACTCGGAAGTTCTAAGAAGAAAACGAATGGAGCAACTGTCAAAAATTGCTTTAAGATAAGAAATACGAATAAGAAGCACAAAGCGTGTCACCAGTACAGGAGACAAATTCCCTTCTCTCTTCCGCGGCCGTCCTTCACCCGCGAACAAAATGTTTCCCTTCCAAATGTTTCCGTGTGTAAATGGGCACAATGGGCACTTTGGAAATATGAATAAGAAGCACAAAGCGTGTTGCCAGTACGGGAAACAAATTCCCTTCTCTCTTCCGCGGCTGTCCTTCTCCTACCGAACAAAATGTTTCCATGTGTAAAAGGGCACTTATGTATTGGGAGTTAAGCACGAAAAAGTAGATCATCTACTTATACATATGTGAACGTTTTATAAGCGACGATCTAATGCAGACATATGTATAGCGGTTTAGGTGTGAACCTTCAAAAAATAGAATTAGAGCCATTCTCGATGAAATACAGAAATTGACTATCTGTACAGCTAACATTAAATTTTGTAAGGCAAGAAGTAGGAGTTAACGCCAAAAGTTTAGGTGTAATTCTCAACAAGAAACTTAATTGGAACATGAATATAGAGAACAGAGTAAAGAAATCTATAGTTGTTCTATTTTCATGCCAAAAGTCAATAGGACGCAGGTGGGATCCTTCTCTAAAGAACACTCACTGGCTGTATAAAACTGTTATAATACCGCTATACTCCTTTACGAGATTATAGTCTGGTGGAGGGCTCTTGACAATACTAATTAGAAACGGGCTTCAAAATGTTCAACGTACATACATACATATGTATGTATAAGCTGATCTATTAGAAGCACGCCCTCTGATGTTCTGAATACTCTTTTCTTCTTACCTCCCCTAGTTTTCGTTGGTAAATAAAATGCAGGAAACTCCGCTGCTCGGCTGCCGTAACTAATCAATGGCGCGATTTAAATGTTGAACACTTCGCTAGAGCACTCGGTCTGAGTCCAACCAATTCTTTTGACTATTGTTTGAATGAACCATACTTTATTAAGTTATATAGTACTAGAATTCAAGCTAGAGGTGAGTGGGTTGATGACATACTTGACCGAAAAAATTGCTTACGGCTCTTTGCTGATGGATCAAAGCTTTGCGATAAAGTTCAGTTTGGTTTCTACTGTAAGAAGCCAAAATAAGCGTTTCCACTCGTTTTCCTAGTTAGTGTAGTGAATTTCATTTATATTTGCTTTCTGGTTAGGCAAAATGTGACTATCTTTAGAGAATTATATACATATTTATTCCGATACCTAAGCATCGATCAAATCTCTTGACGGTGGTAACTAATTCCGACATGCTCGAAGATTGGGTGTACCTTATTTCGACTATCGCAGAAGCTGCAAGAATGCCACCAAGTTCAGATACTTTACCTCACTGAATGATGCTGATGACGTTAGAGATATAAGTGTCAACCAGATCAACTGCTTCATTAGTATCACAATGGATCGGCATTGGTATGAGTTGATTCAGAGACCGACTGCTACTTCTACTTACCTACCTACCCCATTTCGCCATGGAAACGACCACCTAAATTTGCCGTGATGGACCCAAAAGGCATACATTTATATGAATATCAGCACCTGTAGTAAATTCACCCTGCATTACTCATTTTTCATATTTTTTCTTTATTACATATAAATGTTTTAAAATCTTCTCGATAGAGTAAATTTTTCTCCCGATGCTTAATTTTTTCTTCAACTTGCATCAAATTAGTCCATTTCCATAATAATCGTCTTTGAAAAGTATTTCTAAATGAAGCGTATAAAGCATTTTGTATATCAATTGGCATGCAATCTTTATAATAAGATGTTTTTGTTTGCTTATCAAAATAATACAGTTTTTGTGTTGAGTTTGATATAGTTGAAAAGAAGTTGTGACAAATCTCACATAATAGTAAAATGCCCCCTGGAACAAAAAATTTGTTTTCCGATGACAAAGATAATCCAAGTCGCGTTGAATTATCCTTCAGTACATGTGAACTCATATTGTTAAAGAAATTAGGAAACTCTTTTAATTTATATAAACATTTGCTTCGAATGGGACCCGAATTCCCTTCTTTGTATGGTTTATTAAGGCTGAGAGCATATTTTTGACATAAACGAGATCGTTCAGAGAGCTTTAGGCGTCTTATATCTATTCCACCAATCATAATAGCATCTATAATGTGCAAAGCACATACTCGTGTTTGCGTCCGACCTTCGCCAGTGTATTCATACACAATTTCACCATAAAAAATAGACCTCGGAGATACTTCAAAAATATATTCTACTGGTTCCCATTTTTTGCTATCAGTATAACGAAGTAAACACCCTTTAGACTTACATAAAAACATACAACAAGCGTTAATATTAGTTTCACCTCTACCAATTGGGACGAAATACCAATCATAAATGCTATTAATGTTGTTTTGTAACTGTACTGCGGTATACAATTCTGTAGGTGTAAAATTAAATAAAAGCTTATCGTTCCAATCTCCTAGAATCTCCTCGAGGAGTTTTTCGGAAGACTTGGATTCTGGGGCTTGTCTAAGTTTATCTGGAAGACCCCACAGCTCAAGACATCGTTTACGGATTTCAGATTGTTTTGTTTCTCTCAGTTGTATATTTCTGCAATATACTGCTATTTTCCTTAACCCAACAATTTGGTTTTGTCCAATTTCATTATTGCTTTTAACAATATAATCTAGAAAAGTTTTGTCAGCCATAATGTTCTCTCGGCTAACAATCTCTAAAACATCTTCGTCAGCCGCATTAAAAATATCATTCACGTGATCTAAATATTTACAAACGGAATCTGTATCAGATTTTTTCCACTTACAAACTAAGTACCTCTCCGAATTTGCTGGTCTACTGCTATTTGGTTTCAGTATAGATATCTGTTCAAAACATTTATACATTAAATATACAAGCCCTACACTAAATGGAGTGAATAAATCAAACATCTTGCACAGAAAACTGCCATTGACTCGAAGTATTTTCAATGCCATTAGACATTGGCATAGGTATAGTTGCTTGGAAAGTAATTCTTGAATGTTTTCTTGACCTTCGACTGAAAAACCACCATCCGCCATTACAAAATGAACACCACTTTTACAATGTTTTAAGACGTATTCTGCGAAGGAATCTTGGTTGTCTTTAAAGAAAATATTTCCATCTTTTCTTATCCCATAAAAAGTGTCGAAGGACTCTGGCGACCCTGCAAAAAATTTATCTAGCTTGAAATCGTTAGGACCCCGTAAAGTGAATCCAAATCCTTTTGCTTCCCACGATTTCCTGTAAAGAACATATTCTGAAAATCCACCAGGACCTGTTGAATACAAAGGAATAAGATACAAAACTTAAAATGAAAACTTTCCTATAAATATTACAGATATTCTTATAATAGTTCTAAATATAAATATATTCAATAAATAAATTCATTTAAGTCAAGAGTTCCTCTTTGTAAATATTCAGAAAAGTAAACTTATTGCAAACTATCAAAATCACAAACAAATAGAAACAAACAGAAATGCTACCTTTTTAAAAACATTGAACCAAATTTTGGGATTAATAACTGTGACACCTTTCTTAGTTGTTCAAGGAAATCCCCGGCTAGATGAACTTCTTGCAAGGTATTGATTCATATTAAGAGTTCTGCCCGTAAAACTCATTAAGAGCATACCATTGTTGCTCGCACTTTGCAGTTCCAACAGACTCACAGAGCTGGCACCTCAAGGAGTCCAAAACATCTCTGTGATATAATAATAAAATACATCCTACACATCCCACACAAAAAATAGAAGTGTGTGGTAGGACCTTTAAACTGATTTTAAAGGTTTACTGTACAACTAAATATTTGTGGAAATTGCAAAATCTGGAAATATATATTATGTATTTCAACTGAAATGTTTTTTAATAGCCGCTTGGAATGATACTAATTTCGTTAAATAGGTTGTGTTCTGGAATATACTGATTTTAAAAACTTTAAATTTCGACCTCTCCCATTCTCTTGCATCCCCATAATACACATTTGCACAAGAAATGGTATTAAACCTTCAAATCAGAAAGAAGTGACGGGCCACACCCACTTTTTAGTGGTACCACTAAAAAAATAAGATAGTCTACTTAGATTTTATTTCACTAAATAAACAGTTCACTGACGGTATTTGTAGCTAAGACCAACCCCATCGATGAAGGAGTTTTAACAGCATATAACTTAGATGTCATCAGCAGCAAACTTTTAGACGATAAAATAACACGAAATAAATATTGTACTTGTTTGTAATTTACACTAAAAAAAGCAAATTGCAAACAAGACAAGAATGTTTACCACCATAATAATTGTTATACCTGCGCATATATCAGCAAAATACAAAAGTTCGTTGCCATGTAATAACGAAGATCCATTCTTATCTCTAGGATTGGTGAACATGTAATCACACATGGAGTCGATGTTAGCCATTTTAACAGCGGCTCTATTCAAAAATATCGAGCTGCGAATTGTTTCAAAGGGATTAGAACGGGCTCTTGCTCGTCTTAACTCATTATCATTTAATTTGTCAAATTCCGATTTAGCGTCTAAAATATTTTTTAAAATGTCTGGATCACAATATAAGCATTCGTCTTCAATCGTTTGTTTGCGAGGGCCTGTGACAATACAATTATTGAATTTATCGAATTCCCAATCTTCCCGTGAACTATTAGTAATCCAAGCAAATTTTTCAGGTAAGTTAATTACTTCGCTGGAAATATCCACAGATTCCAAAGGTAATTGACATTCATCTGCTTTTAACCCCAGCCCCTTTCTTCCATCCTGTTGTACAGCAACAATAGGTTCAAGCCGACCTTGATTCTGTTTTCCCAGACCTTTGTTCTTTTCGTATCCCATTTTTGTCATCATGAGTAGTGCCTTGTCGGAATAACTTTTAACCCATTCTGTTTTAATCTTTTTCGCCATTGGCTCCACATTTTCTTCGCAAATATTCTCTTCTCTTTCCATTACCACAAACTCAACATTTATTGTAAGGATATTACAACAGTCAAACACTTTGAACAACTAATCGATAAATTAAAAAATAGCACGAAAGCTCGATATGTTCTACTCAATACAGATATACCTACATTAAGCGCACTATACACAAGCAACTTATCCATCCAGTGAACAACTAATGCTGAAAACAGTGACCGATGTACGTAGTCCCTTACAAGCACAAAACTGAGTAAAATTTTAACATTATATTTTCAACATATTTTACTTTTAAAATATGTAAAAAAAATAACTTAATAAGAATATATTTTTTTTTCAGTTGTTAACCAGTCTACTACCTTATATTACGTTTCCACCAAAAGCAAACACCGTGTTTTGCTGGAAAACACCGGAGTTGTGTTTGGGAGAACTGTCAACTGTTTCAACCGGAAGTTTGGGAGAAATTGTGTTTGAACTGTCTATTGTTGACATTGTGAAATAAAAATTGATAGAATTATAAAATGGTGCATAAAATTCAATTTGTTATGTTGATTTTATCATTTTATTTTAAAATAATTGATAGTGAGTTGGTCACATATTATTTAAAAAAGAGGTTAAGGGAAAATAAAATAATTTTAAGTGTTGCTGCCAATTTAATGCATTCGCAAAGTGTATGGTCTTTGGTATGGTAAACAGATTTATGATAAATTACACAGTCCTGCGAGGGTGAGTTTCTAGAATGGCTGTACTTGTTTCTTGTAGTTTTTTATGCGCTGAAAACGAATCTGACCTTCAAAATGCTCCATCACGTCAGGATTTTTGGTAAATGAAGCCTAAAAGGTCAAAAAATGGCCATTTTAGCCGTTTTTGATAATTTTTTTTGGGATAGTAAATTTTTTTTTCAATTTTCGACGAAAAGGTTGCATAGTACAACTCTTTAGCTTTAAAACCCATTTTTTTAAATTATTGTACGATTTTTTTAAAAGAAGTTATGACATTTTGAAATTAACAGATGTAAATACAAATAAAATTACATATATAAATAAAAAAATACCCGTTATACTATCCACAACGACCGCATCAACATTATTTATTCTATCGCTTCCTATTATCTGGTGAACCCTCTGGTAGTGCTTCCAAGAAACAGGAGAACATCCTGTCCCTTGCTCTGCTTTGCATTTTCTGCAAAGGAAATTTTGAGGCTTTAACAAAATTACTTTAAAGAAATAATATATTATATGCCTTACCTATATTTCATTGTGAAATCGTGTATTTTGTATTTTATGTCAATTGGACGGACCTCATGTTCAAGAACTCCCAGCGACTGAGCCATCTCCGCATATATATGTGAGTTCTTTCGTGGACCTCGCAATTCAGCTGCCTTCTCACCCCATATATCCAGAAATGCTTCGTCCGCAGAAAGAAGCCAAATAGTTTTTGATTTTTTATGGTTTTCCATTAAAATCAATAACTTTAATTTTATTTTTTGCGCGCACAAACGCTTACCACACGAAAAATATTAAAAGTCAATCAAATGTCATATTGACAAATTGCAATCATTGATGCCATGTTTCGATAAGAATGCAATAATAAATGAGGAAAATGAACAACATTGCCACCACTTAATAATTAAATTTGATGCAAACCCAACAAAACACTCTTTGAAAAATGGGTTTAGGTATGGAGTTGTGTTTTAATTTTGTATGGGATTTGACAGGTGTTTTGTTTGGTGTTTGCGCGGTAGAGATAGCGGTAGAGAACCCAAACTCCGGCTGCGGTGGAAACGTAATATTAATTTGGATAAAAACTTAACAAATTCGTAACACTATTTATATCGAATAGAGAATAATCTTATGATGTATTTATATATGAATAGTATCCTTAACGTAGGCAGGATACTAATCTTCGGTACAATTGTGCTTAAACAGTATCGTATAAATTTATGTATATCGATAATGACTATTTTGGGTTTCTTTGTGTGAGAGGTTAAATATTGCAAAAAATAAAATGTTTAAAACATTTCGATATATAATTCACGTTCGGCAAATATTTAATATTCAAACTATTGCACGGGATGAAACTATCGGATTTAGACAGTTCTGCAATTCAGGTTTCGATATCAATAAGGAATATTTGGATATTATCGAGAAGAATATTCTGATCAGAAAACATAGAAACAATGTGCCACTAATAAGATCATTACTTTGTGAATTGCATAAATATCCCAGTAGAGATAGCGTCAAAAAACAAATTGTTACTGAAATACGAAAGCTTCCGAATAGTACACATAACCGATTAGTCAGCTATGGCGAAAAACCGCGCGAAATATATCAATTTCTCTCAAAGGCATCGAAAAATGACGAATTTTCCATTGTGTGTAAATTTTTTAATTTTTTAAGGACGGAACATTTAGGCCATTATACAGGCCACAAGAGCTACTATTTGATGGGAGATCTAGCTGCTTTGGAACAGAAGCTGATACGGTATACTGTTATGTTCCTAAAGAAGATAGATTTTCGCCTCGTATGTGTACCTGACATTTTGCCAAGTTTTATTATAAATGGTTGCGGTATGCAAACAGAAGGGAACCGCACTCAAGTATATAAAATTGATACGGAAGAGTGTTTGTCCGGAACCTCCGAAATGGCCTTAGCAGGTTTATTTTCTGATAAAATTATTGATGAAAAAGAGTTGCCTTTAAAAGTGGCTGCTGTAAGTAGGTGTTACCGAGCAGAAACATCAGGACTAAACGAGGAAAAGGGAATATACAGGTATATATGTTTCACAATGTACGCGTTTACTTATACATTTTTATTAAATAATTCCGCGATATCTTAATATTTCTAGAGGCTAGTTATGCTTACACTTGGCCGTTTGCTTTTTTTGTGAGAATTATTATTATATTTCCAATGGAACGGAAGGAAATTTTGGTTTAGTGTTTAGTTTTGCTAAAATTTGGGCTAAACTTTTCATTACTACCACGATATATTTGGGCTAGGTATCCTTCTGATCGACCGTTCAATTGTTTTTTGAGAAATATTACGAATTTTCCAATGAAACTCACAGGAAATGATGATTTATTGCTTATTTTGCTAAAACGAGCGGGAAAACTTTCCATTACTACCACGATATATTTGAATGGGGGAGGAGGGGTAGGAGGCGTGTCACCACCCACCACGCCCATTAGAAAGAGCAAAGTCACACTATTATGACTGTGAAAGTCCCAACCCCCTAGGTTTTTGTAACATGTATGTATGCATATTTGTAATCAAAATTACGCCGCAATCGAAAATTTGGACTAAAAATCGCGCGGTTTTATTCCAAATTTTCAGTATTTGTAAAAATATTAGTTTTTGTAACACATGTATGTATATTTGAAACCAAAAAGGGGCCGCAGTCGAAAATTTGGACTAAAAATCGCGCGATTTCTATTCCAAATTTGCTGTATTTGTAAGAATATTTGTTTTTGTAACACATATATTATTATTCAGTTGTTTATGCCAAATCATCATGGCAAGTTACACGATTGAACAGCACGTTCAAATGATAAAATTTTATTATCAAAATGAGTGTTCATTAACGCAAACTTTGCGCGCATTGCGCCCATTTTTCGGCAGACGTGGTGGCCCTTCCAATTTCTTATGGCCCATATTGGACCATATGGACCTAGACGACATGTGGTTCCAGCAGAACGGCGCTACGTGCCACACAGGCACGATTTTTAGGCCAAATTTTCAGCATTTGTAAAAATATTTGTTTTTGAAACATGTAATCGCGCGGCCGCCGTAGCCGAATGGGTTGGAGAACGTTGGTTCGAATCTCGGTGAAACCAAAATTAATGAAAACATTTTTCTGTTAGCGGTCGCCCCTCGGCAGGCAATGGCAAATCTCCGAGTGTATTTCTGCCATGAAAAAGCTCCTCATAAAAAAAATCTGCCGTTCGGAGTCGGCTTGAAACTGTAGGTCCCTCCATTTGTGGAACAACATCAAGACGCACACCACAAATAGGAGGAGGAGCTCGGCCAAACACCCAAAAAGGGTGTACGCGCCAATTATATTTATATACATATATATAATGAAAGAGCTTGACAATTCCGATTCAATATTGATTAAAATCATAGAACTTTTAAAATTACTTAGGATACATATTTTTTTAATTTAATGTTTACCCCGTGCCTCCAATGTGAAAAGTGAAAAAAATAAAATTAATTTATACATTTAATTTCAAATTCATGTTTTTACTATATATTTGTCTCATTATTTTTCGCAATTTAATATTTTATTATTTTGGATTAGGGCATATTACTTTGCATTCCGTTTTTTTAGCAGAACTCTTTGCTGGCGCCTTCTATTTGTTCTTCTAAACAAAATTAGTTATTGAACCTGATAAAACAACAACGAAAACCTAAATACGTCATATGTTGCGTTGTCTCAGATTTGTCTTTAACACCGGAAACATAACGGTGTACTTTTGCTACTTGCTATATATTTTTGGCTGCTGCTCCAAGTAAAGTTGATGAGCCAGCTAGCACAAATGATTCGTGCTGTTCAATCAATCAATAAGAGAACGTCTTTGCATTACAGGGTCCGGTATTCGAAGTGTAACCAACTTCAGACTGTTCGGGTAGTTGATGATCAGCTGTCTTCTAGTTGGCTAAATGACAGTCCAGAGTATTGTTTAGAAGCGCTCGGAAGCATTTTGCCGAGAGTTAACGCAAAAAAATAAAATGGTTTTTTGTTTATCGCATCACTACTCGTTACAATGATACTGGTAACATCGCGAAACGTCATGGAGGTGGTCATCAAAAGAGTGCAACGTCACGTGAAATGGTTCAAAAAGTGAAGAAGCGACTTGAGGGAAATCTCCGACGAAGTGCCAATCAAATGGCGAAAGAACTGAAAATATCTGACCGTGGCATCCGCCACATACTGAAAAATGTACTCAATGTCAAGTCCTACAAGATCCAAAATGCGCTTGATCTGATCTCACACCAAAGCAGCAACAAATCAGATTTGAGAGATCGAAGTAGTTGCTTCGTTTGACCGAAAGCGGTCAATTTCCGAACATTGTGTTTTCTGACGAGAAAATTTTTCAAATTGAGCAATTCTTAAACTCCCAAAACGATAGGGTTTATTTGACCGACCGTTCATACGAGAATTTGAGTCATCGATTGGCCACCAGGAGGCAGCATCCGCCACAGGTAATGGTTTGAGTCGCTGTAACCGCTGATGGGCGCTCTCCAATCGTTTTCATCGAGCCTGGGTTCAAGGTAAATGCGAAATATTAACGGGAAAGTATTCTGGAGGTTGCTTTAAAGGCGGAGACCGAAAAACATTTCGGTGACAGACAATGGACGTTCCAACAGGACTCGGGACCCTCTCATAAAGCTCGAGTGAACCAAGATTAGCTAAAAACCAACGTTCCGAACTTCATAACGTCCACGCAATGGCTCTCAAATTCACAAGACACGAATCCGATGGATAATTGAGTTTGGGCCATTTTGGAGAGTAAGGTCCAAACTAAAAGATTCACCAGTCTCGAGGCGCTGAAAAAATCCATTGTCCGCAAGTGGGACAAAATACCTCCAAGTCACATTCGGGCAGCTTGCGATTCGTTTCTGGACTGTGTCAAGGCAAAAGGTGATTATTTCGAATAAAAGTAAATTGATTCTTAATTTTCTATTATTTTCACACATTTTTTACTTTGAATTGAATTAAAGTAATTTTCCAAACTAAATTTATGGGTTTTTAATTGGTTACACTTCGAGTGCTTGACCCTGTAATGCTGGGTTATCGTGCGATATTATACAATTGGTTTATTATAATTACCATAAACACAAAACAAAAAAGCAAAACAAATGGCTGAAATATTTTCTACTAAAGTAAGGATATTGGACAACATTATAAATTGTAAAACGAAAATTGGTTATGGTTAAGATGTTATCGGTGAAACTGAAGCCTATTTTGAGGCAAAAGATAAATCGTTCTAAAATGTTAGAGTGTTAAATAAATGGCTTTTAAAAATGCTTTATAATTACAAATATTCTTAAGTTGTAATCATATATTTGTAAGCTAACTATTTTTAAGACTTGTAGTATACAGGTTTTTGATGTTGCATAGGGGATTCAAAAACATTAATACAGTAACTAATATTATACAATTTTACAATTAATATGTATTGCATGAATGTAATATTAATTGATTTTAATAGGAGGACCTATTCTTAGTATTTTGAGTAGTCCCGAGGAATTTAAGATTCGAAGTTTTTTCATTGTTGAAAGTGTGGGAACATATATAGTAATTGTTGTTTAATGATATATAAAATGATAACTTTTAGTGCAAGACACAGTTTAGGAATTGTCATAACTTTTGATGGCTGAGCAGAATGTGGTTAGAGCTCTAGCTATATCCATGATTCCTATAAGAATTTATACTTTACAATAATAATGTAAGCAACGAAATATGAAAACAAATCACATATTTTTGATATAAGTGATCAAGGCGAATTAATCAAGTCTTTTATAGATACGCATTGGTTTAGTCCTTATATATACTATGATATTATCATGTTTATTGATTAGCCTTTTAATATATGCATATTTTTTGATATTGGACAAAATTATTTATTTTATTGGTATTTTAAATTTATTCATTTTAAGGGTACATCAATTCAATAAAGTGGAGATGTTTGCAGTATGTTCAGAAAATGCATCAGAAGATATGCTGGAAAGTTTCAGGGAAACTGAAGTTTCCTTATTTAAGCAGTTTAACTTAAATTTTAGAGTACTGGATATGCCTCCTACAGAATTAGGCGCATCTGCATTCCAAAAATATGACATTGAGGCATGGTTGCCTGGAAGGCAAATGTGGGGTGAAATATCAAGCTGCAGCAACTGCACTGACTATCAAGCAAAACGCCTTAATATTAGATATCGTACGAAAAGTGGAGAACTAAAATATGCCCACACAGTAAATGGAACTGCAGCTGCAATACCGAGATTACTTATAGCTTTGATTGAGTCCAATAAGGTAGTATGTACATTTACTTTGTTTTTTCCCCCCAATAAACTCTTAATTTTCATTCAAGGTTGAGAATGGTGCGATTTTCCTACCTAGAGAATTTGGAATAGCCTTGAACGCTAATTTATTAAAACGAAACAAAATAATACCTGCAATTAAACTCGTCAAGCATTTTAAAGTATAGATATTATAAAATGAATGAATTAATAAAAAAATATAAAAAATTGAAGCCCCAAGTACACGTCGGAATCAAGGCAGTCGAACAAAGCTCTCGCCTCTTTTATGAATAAAGGGAAATTTGAAGGAAAATTTACTACCTTTCAGATAGCAGATGTTGGTGGAATTACAATAATAAAAAATGTGTAATTTTGTCCGAAGAAAGCGGAAAGCTAAGAAAAAGCGATTCCACTTTATTTTTCATACAGCTGACGCAAAAAGGACATGAAGTAATTCTAAGTCTCACAGTATGCATACCTCTCGGATAGTGCTCCGTGAGGACAGCCACGAAGTTTGAGAGCTTAGGTTTTGTCATCCTCAGAATATCACAAGTTTATGCACTTGCCCATCGTTCCAAGAGTATAGCGCAGATTGTCCGATTATCTCCTTTCGCGCGGAGACTACCTTACGCGTCCCGCGTCTGGTCGATTTCCTGCAATGCCGCTATGAAAAAATACCCAGATTAGCCTTATGTCAAAGCATTCGAATGCAATCCAAAGTGAAACCAGCCCCTCGGCTTCGGAATAAATATTTATTTTCTCAACAGTTATTACTCAAGTGAGTAGCCAATCAGATGCTTTTTGGATTGCGGCTACCTCTGCATGGATTACACACTGCAGTGATCCAGTAATCGAAACTTGAGTGTGATGGGGAGCTCCTCGCAGAATACTCTTCCACCAACGTTACCGTCCAACTTCGAGCTATCCGTGAACATGTTCACCGAGCCCTGTCTCCAAGTGTTTATTTATTTATTCTAAAATCCATAAACAATTGTTCTTACTAACTACAGGCTCTGCCATCTTTTATATCGGTATGTAAAAGCTGAATAACTTTGTCATTTACCTACCGCTCGACTTCAACATACATGTTTTTAATACGTTAATTCAGTACGATTTCAACCATGGATTGCTTAAAACCGAAACAATCGAAATCGACACTATAAAACCCGAAATGCTTGCCAAGGTGATGACAAACGCAGAAAAAAGATCGCAGTTTGTGATTGCTAATAAAGATGGCCACTTAATTGATATTGTATTCAAAAAATAGTTTTAATAAATTGTAAATAACGAAACCAAATAAAAATACCTCACTTATACAAATCAGTTTTTCTTTCAAAGTTATTCATTGTTTTCATACAGACATAAAAGATGGCGCACCCTGTACTTATAATAAAAGTTAATTTAACAAAAAGAAAAAAACTAAGTTAGATTATAATCAAATTATTCTTACTCGCTAAATATTACTAAAATATCGTTACAATAAACGCTTTAATTAGCAGAAAAGCATAGCTTATATAAAGTAAAATCAAATTCAATAGTATTTGGGCTAACCCGCCCAATGTTCCGCTTGGACTAAGTAAGGATATACACTGATCCGTTGTCAGGGGGATGAACCCAAAGTTTCTAAAGATAGTTGATTGCCTGTAAGTGAGGTTGGGCCTGAAACTCGAACCTCTCAGCCTGATTGTAGTACGTGCAGTGGCAGTTTTGCCCGCGATGTCTAAAGGTACCACATTTAACATTACATTAAGCGCTAAAGTGAAGGATTCACCGACAAATCTCAGTCCGCTGCTCATGGAGCAACTACGTTCAGATATCTCTGCATCAAATAGTACAGGATATCTATAAACTTTCCTGTCCAATTACCCTGCAGCCTCTTCTCACCAGCTGCTCCGAAAAGTTATTGATAACGATAACCCAGAAAAATGTGAGAGAATAAAGCCTTGCGGAGTACCCCTACTCGCCTGCCGGCGAAGAGAGTCGCCAGAGAGTAATTGCCTCCGAGAGGACGTTATTAAAAGCCTCTTCAATGTCGAGGAAGGCACCCACCGCAAGCTCTTTCTGATACTCAATATATTTAACATTTGCAGTAAACATATTGGGTATGCGAAAACACTTCCGAGGAATTTCGCTTCTTATGTGCAGGTCAATCAGTCTCTCAAGGGTTTTAAGCAAATAAGATGAAAGGCTGATTGGCCTGAAATACTTAGGGGAGACATGTGAGCTCCTGCCTGCTGTGAGTATGAGAACAACACTCACAACAACACAACGTCATGATACCTTCGCAGATTTCTGCAGTTGGGAAGGTATGATGCCTTCACGGCCAAGCGATTTGAAGAGCCTAAAGGAGTCGATGACCTAAGCCAAGCGGCGCGTATCCAGCAACCCGCCAAAGCTTCGAATACAGATTCGTGTGCTTCTCAGGCCAGTGTAGATGCTGGGTTCGTCGGGAAATGGTTCTTCGCCCAACGTCCTGCTTCATTTCCACTTCCGCAGAAGCTTCCCCAAGAGTCCCTCTTGGCCTTCCTAATTTCGGACTTATCAATTCCCAGCCTTACTTTATACAGTTCCCATCCTAAAGGTTCCTGCTCGAAGGCCTAAACTAAGAAAGCTCTGTTGCCCACCAAGGCGGTTTTTTTTCCTAGGGAGCGTTTAAAGCGGGCAGGCGCGTTCAGTTTGGAAGAAGCCAGAGTGGGGTCAAGCACCTCTTCCCTGGTTCTTCTTCTTCTTAATTGGCGCGATAACCGCTTACGCGATTTTGGCCGAGTTTAACAAAGCGAACAGTTGCACCAAGTGAAGCCAAGTCCTTCTCTTCCTCTGCTACCATCAGCTAGTACCGCATCGAATATTTTCAGAGACGGAGAGTTTGTATCCATTCGGACGACATGACTCAGCCAACATAGCCACCGGATCTTTATTCGCTGTGCTATGTCTATGTCGTCGTAAAGCTCATACAGATCAGCGTTCCATCACCTCCGATATTCGCCGTTACCAACGTGCAAAGGTCCAAAAATCTTACGCAGAATATTTTTCTCAAACACTCCAAGCGTCGCTTCATCGGATGTTGTCATCGTCCACGCTTCTGCGCCATACCAATATCTTAAAAAAAAAGTGACTTGTGACTTTTTTCTTTAGGGCCACGAGAAAGAGAAGGTCTACGCCAACAGCCCATACACCTTTAATATTTAGATGGTCGTAAATGTTTAGCCCTTATCAATAATAATTAACGATCAAATTAAGACAGATTAAAGCTAGCATTAATTGATAAAAACGTTTTTTCTAATGGCGGTATATATTATATATAACGCAGTTGAAATTTCCATACTTCTTCACAAATATAACGTTCTATTCTAAATAACTTCTGCAGATTATCAACAGCATCCGATATCCAGAAGAAATTAAATTAAGAAATTATTGCGATAATAGCTCGAATACGCAAAACAATTAAAACGCGATAGATTGAGCTGATCTTTTTTGGGTTTCTGGTTTACTTCCTTCAAGTAGTTCGCATTAGAAGTAATTAGCTGACTTTGGCAATCTAACGATAAAAACAAACTACATTTTTTTTTCGTAATATCGCACTATAAGACTTCTAAAACTATGTAATAATGGGTGATCAGATTCGAGGTACTTTTACCAATAGGTTTTTTGACAGATCACGCGTAACAACTGTGAAACTAAATACATAATTCTTTCAGTATTCATTAAGATTTAATCATGGAAAGACTTACGTTTCAACAACGTTTACAAACATTACAATTGTATTACGAAAATCGACGCTCTGTGAAAAGTGTTCATCCCACGCTCAGGCCAACTTATGGTATATGTACATAACCGTTCAGCGATGAGAACTATTTTGGCTTAATGACTACGTCAATAAATAACATTGCCATTTTTGTGCTGAAGAGCAACCCGAAGTCATTCAAGAACAGTATTGGAAGCCAACATTACTAAAGTTATTCGCGAGATACAGACCGAAGTCCTCCAACGAGTCATTCAGAATTGGTGTTTACGAATGGCCGAATTACGGCGCATTTGCGGCCAATATTTGAAAGGGATTATCTTTATATATATATATATATATATATATATATATATATATATATATATATATATAATTGGCGCGTACACCCTTTTCTGGTGTTTGGCCGAGCTCCTCCTATTTGTGGCGTGCGTCTTGATGTTGTTCCACAAATAGAGGGACCTACAGTTTATAGCCGACTCCGAACGGCAGATATTTTTGAGCTTTTTCATGGCAGAAATACACTCGGAGGTTTGCCATTGCCTGCCGAATGGCGACCGCTATTAGAAAAAACTTTTTGTTAATTTTGGTGTTCCACAGAGTTTGAACCTACATTCTCTCTGTGAATTCCGAATGGTAGTCACGCGGCTACGGCGGCCGCGGGATTACCTTTACCTACACAAAAATAATAAAGATTGCCCAATAAATTTGAGCTTTGGTAGTTTTATTTCAATTAGAAATCCGACACTGGCATCAAATAAGTTCTTTGTATTTCTGAAAAAGAAGAGTACATTTTTAAGATAAAAAGTGGCGATGGAGATGCGGAATTTCTTCTTTTAAAACAAGTGGTTTCAGTGTCCTTTGCACTCAGTCGCCCTGCAAATGTGGAAAGAATAAATTTAAATAAAACAAAAAGAAATAAATTAGAAATTCCAGCACTATCTGGTATTTTAAGAACAAACGATTTATTCAGACTACTAAATTTGAGGTATCGATCAAATGTTTAAAAAAATGAACAAAGCAATTTACGAAAAATAATGAAACTGAATTTCATTAAAGCAAAATGTAATTTAATATTCCAGTTTTTATACCCTTTTTGTTCAAACTGTTCTAATTTTGCTTTAAATGATTTTTTTTTGTTATTTATATTTAATAAAATTTAATAACACTAATTCTAAAAAATCTTTTCGTTGTTGGTTACACTTTTTTGGTTAAAAAAAGTTTTTCATTTTTCAAAACAAAAAACCAACATTACAATAATATTAATCTGGCAACACTGAATATACCACTATACATATGTACATTGGAATAAAAAAGGAGCATAATAAACTGTTAATTTCAGAAATGAGATTTTATCGACGATATCTATATCTCTTAAAATGAAACCACAGCTGGAATATGTTATTGTGAAACTGGCACCGAAATCCACGTTTGTAGCTGAATTCCCATTCCCTGTGTACTATTTTAAAGGCAATGTCCTCATACGGTGGTCCTGCGTGAAACCGGAGCACAGCAAAGTCAGCATTGTCCTCACATTGACTCTGAAAGTAAAGAGAAAAAAATTAAATTAGTGATATTATGACAAACTCCTACTCGGAATAAAAGCAGTTGTTGTTGCAGCAACAGTGTAGTGTAAATCACCGGTCGTCTTCGTCTAAATCATCTAAAGGTACGCCCCGGAAACTTACTGTTTGTTATGCTCCATTACTGGGCCCAGGAAACTAGCTGTTTCGACTGGTTGGGTTCAGAGGGAGAGGGGTGTTAGATGAGTGGGTTTAATGGGGCATGTGAAAAGGTGGTTAGTGTCGTGCGGGGTGCCTTCACATGCTGGATATATGTTTATTATGTCGGGGTCGATTCTGGATAGGTAGGAGTTTAACCTGCTACAATATCCAGAACGTAATTGTGCCAAGGTTACGCGGGACTCTCGGGGAGTGCGCAAATGTGTTCGACCGAACTTTTAAGGCTAACAAAACTACAGCTATCGAATTTGGTAGGTATCCTCACCAGACGCTGTCACCTAACGGACATGCGGTGAGGCTTGGCATTGCTACAAGTCCTTTCTGCAGAAAATGTCTGGAGGACGAGGTGGGATCATCTCAGCACCTTCTTCTCAGCTGCCCTGCTCTCGTCGGTCTAAGGTTTAGTCATCTGGGCTCTCACTTTTTCGCTAAACAAGCGGATATTGCGGGAATAAATATCACACATCTGGTGAAATTCATTAGCAGCTTGAAGCGGTTAACACGAAAATAAATCGCGACTCGTTGGTCGTCATCCTCAAATCCTCTAATCCAAGCCTTGGATTCTGTCTGGTTCCTCCCCTCTTCTGTTCCCCTCCCTTTCAAATTTTCAAATTCTTCTTTATCTTTTTGTTTTAAAACTGTAATTTTTTTATGGCACTCTGTATGATATCCAAAATCTTCGGTAGATTCAAAACACTTACAGTAAGTAAAATTTCAATTTAATACAAAAAAAATACAGGTTATAGTTATAATATAAATTATACAGTGCTAATTTCGAAGTATTTTTCGTTAAAAACTATTATTCTTATTTTCTTATTCTTAGCCTTAAAATGTCGTACAGCTGGCAATCGCTATCCTTGTTAGACTAGTGATGTTACGCGCTAGCTTCCTCTCACCCAACCTTCAATTTTTCCCATCTTTAACTGCTAGCAACCCTAACTTGCGGCCAGATTTAATTAGGTTGCCGTATATCATAATGATGAGAAAAAAATTAGCTATATTTTGATCTATAACAGATCAATGTTATGGATGTATAAATATATCGAAATCATACCTGTTTATACCTGGCTGCGGAGAGGTGCGGCCAAGCGCGCAACGGCAACTACGGTTTTTTTAAGTCTTTACACCTATTGCAGTAAACCGAACGATATTTTATCTCAAAACTTGGTTAATTAAATTTTTCCCGCAAAATCAATTAACAATAATTTAATTAAAAATACTTTCGGCCACATTTCTACTGGCACCGTGGTGAATTTTTATTCTCCTAATCATAAATGTGGGTAAAAATGTGGATTTCAGCATGTACTCGATGACTACACCAAATCTGCAGCCGGATCTCGTACTATAATATATTTCACTAATTTCGTTCAATTAAGTTTGAGTCTGTCGTAAAGTCTGGTACACAATTTTTGTTTTGTTTTTATATTTTGTTGATGGCTTTTGTACCAAATTTTATGTGCGTAAGTTGAAGGGAATATTTCATCATCATCATTCTTGCAACTATCAGCCGTCTCATAAGGATTCATTGTAAAGCAGCCGTTTTCTTCGACCAATTCGTCGCGACAGCCAGTCATTGTAGCTAACAGCCAGTCATTGCATCATTCATACTTACATATAAACGAGTACATTGATGCCATAGAAGTATTGCCGTTGCAAACGTCCAAGTTCATTTGAAATTAACGTCGGGCCGCAGCGCACTCCCTAAAATTCAAAGTCAATCAATCGTTTGATGTGCGTCGCTCACTTGTTACAACGACAGGCCGAGCCAGCGCCGTGCACCCGGTATCGTGCAACAAGCATAGTATAGCCGAAATTATCAAATTTAGTCGACTGAGTTTCCAAGTCAGTGTTCAGTCACAGACAATAACAAGAACTAATACAACAATAATTTGTCCGAGATGATCTGACCTGCGCACCACCCGTGAGTGGACACACGACTACGTTGCCCCCTGCTGCAGAGCTCTGCAGCCTCAACCGCCCTTTATGGCGCGGCCGCCCATCACCATCACGCCGCAACAACAACTGCGGAACGCATAGCAGGACCAATACAGACAACCTTACGCGTATCTTACACCCCGAGTTACGACTGTACTCCCGAAGAGCTTCAATCTCCTTTAACTTGATTGCAACGGACTCATGAGCAAGATAGATGAGATAGTCGACTTTACGAGCCGGCATGGTATCAAGATAGCTGCGATCCAAGAAACTGCTCGCCAGCTCCTCCCTGATTACCAGGGATGGTTATAACGTGCACAGAAAGGATCGCGCGCGAGATAACGGTGGAGGCCTAGCGTGTATAGTCCACCACGCAGTGCAGTACCGTCTTATCGATGAATGCATCGACCGCAGCGACAGCACCTTAGAATGTCAAGGTATAGGTGTCCGGTCAAGCGATGCCAAGCTCAAAATATATAATATGTACATATCACCTGTCACCCGGATATCACCCTGATATTGGTGCGCTCATCAGAGGTGAAATACGGTTGCTAATGACTTTGAACAAAGCTAATTGGGCCAATTTCGCGGAATTCACCGAGGACACCTTCGCCGCTCTTCCCATCCCGAGCGTGACCACCTACGCCAGGTCGATCCCCGCATAAAGGATCTCAATTTGGAGATTCGGCAAATGGTCACCCAACATAAGCGGACAAAATGGCCAGAGCACTTGAAGACCTGCGACTTCACAACTTTTGTGAGTAAGCTCTGGTCCACCGTAAAGTCCCTGTCGAACACGACGAAGCACAATTATAAGGTGGATATCATCATCAACGGTTGCACTTCGTCGGACACTTTGCATCCCCGGTCGACAGATCCAAACGTCGTGCAACCAGACGGCTGCACAAACTTCCGAACAACAGTGTGCCACTTACTTTCTCCAGTGATGAGATTCAGGGGGCCCTCATCAAAATGCAATCACCAAAAGCCATTGGCCCTGACAGCATTAATATGTCGATGCTGAAAAACTTGGGTCCATTGAGAGTATAGTTCACAAGGTGAATGGTCACTCTTGTAATTCCTGTCAAGTGGAAAGTGGTCCCACTACTGAAACCTGGAAACCCGTCAAACAAGGGTCTAATCGGCCGATAAGTCTCCTTTCCCCAGTGGTGACGACTCTTAAAGCCCTCCTACTCTCACCTGACCCCAGCCACACATCAGCATGGTTTCCGACGAGTGCACAGTACCACAACAGCCGTCATAAATGCCCAGATAAACCACGGGCTTAACCAAAACCGCCCTTGCGAGAGGACTGTTCTAGTAGTGTTGGACTTGAAGAAGGCTTTATATACTGTCACCCATTCCACGCCACTAGATGATATTTTTCAGTCAGCACTCCCGCCAGGGCTGAAGTGGTCCGCCAACTATCTGAACAGTTCTCACTCGTCAATGATTTTTAGAGACCAAACATCTAAACAGAGGAAGATAAAGCAAAGTGTTCCGCAGGGTGGTGTCCTTTCATCCTTGCTGTTCAACTTCTATTTATCGAAGCTCCCCCAACAAGTAGGGGAAGTCTCCCTGGTCTCATACCCTGACGAATGCATGATAATGGCGTCGGGCAATGTCATTGATGGCCTGTGCGCCAAAGAGAACGTCTATCTCACCGACCTTTTTTTGCTTTTCACGGCGAGGAATCTCCAACTTTCCCCCACAAAGTCCATGGCGACACTCTTTACCACCTGGACAAAGGAGGTCAAACTGCAACTCAAGGTAAAAGTCGATGACACAGTAATTCCGACTGTTAACAATCCTATTCGACTGAAAACAATGCTATCGACATTTAAGGGAATTGGCCGGTCGGTTCTAAACTATGCTGCGCCTGTCTGGTCGGCTGGAACTAGTGACACGCAGTGTGCAAAAAGCTTCAGACTTGCCAAAACACACTGCTATTCGGACAGCGACAGGTTGGCTGCTGATGTCCCCTCTTCAACACCTTCACAACGAGACACAGATACTACCAGTAAAGGAGCACTATAAACTACTCAACAAACAGTTCCTGCTGGAATACTACCACTGGTTTAACCCTTGCAGACTCCTGCAAGAGCCTGAGCCACCTACCAGGCACGTCAAGAGACACCTCCTCAATTTCGCCGACGAGATCCAGGACAAAATGAACACACATCTACTGGACCAGACCGTGTTTAGACAGACAATAAACGACATTCATAGGGAGACCATCACTACCTTCTTAAGCTCCCGACCCCCGAAAGCCGTCATCGGAGTCCAACACCACCTACAGCAGATTAAGAGGTGATCACTTAAAGAGCGATTTTATAGACATCGATGAAAGTGCTCCAATAGAAGAATGAAGTTTCGAGCACGAAGGACCTGCGTTTCAATTACTAATGCAATTGTAAGCAGTCACAGTATCCATCGGAAGGCTTAGCTGGCGTTATCCAGCAACAAAACAAATAGCAAGGATTGCCTTTCCCAGATGCTACCTCTGGAAGAGGGGCGATGTAGTACACTACTGGGTGGCAACATCCTTGACAAAGAACGTAAACGAACAGAACTGAAAAATTGAAAATTGTAATTGGGCTGCTCGGATCATGTCCGTTCCGACAGCCTCAGTGGCATTAGTATATAATGTAAGTATTATGATTTATGGTAAAGGATGTACATACATAAATAACATGATTTTGCGATATAATTAACCCGGCGTTCGTCGCTACAAAGTAAAAAATACCACACAAGTAATAAAAACACTTTTAAATTTATAGCTAATAGTTTAGAAAAACAAAATAAACTAAGGAACTTTGATATAAATAAATATTTAATTATTTATAGACGTATTTATGTGGTAATTTTTACCCGGTTGCGACCGTTTGCGTTTGTATTTGCCTAGCGACTAAACCCCGGTTAATATGCGACTATTTATGCTATAAAAATGTATCAAGTAACAAATTAGCGAAAATTTTAATGTGAATGATCTGAAAGTGTTATAGGTCTATTCGATTGTAAATAAATAAATGAAATGAAAATTTATTGCTTACCAAAAAATATTGAGGCGTAGTGTTTTTTTCAATAAGGTCCGGATAAAAAATATTAAATTTATAACCTTGAACTATTTTCGGTGGGGGATTATCCATGTCGTAATGTGTTTGATTATATTTATTCCATTCAAATCCAGTATGTACACGATTGAAATATCGGGGTTTACGCGGTCTATACTTATCGGACGATACTTGAACTACTTCTAATGGTATTTCTACAGAAAATTCAGCTTCATCTTTGCCCATATCTCTACGCATAGCATTACATATCTGACTTTCTTCATCCGTAAAAGAACATTTATTTGACTTATTTTTTGTCGCGTCCGCACGTATTCTTTCAACGGCACTAACATTTTCTTCCTCGGTCATAATTGGCAAAGTATTTTCACCATCAATACTTACAAAGTATTTTGGACTATATCTTCCTTCTTCGTACAAATTGAAAAATCGTTCTAAAATATTTAGATCATTATTGGATTCTTTATTGTCAATATTGTTTGCTTCCAAATTTGTGGAATTCGTATCATCCCGATAATTCGATGTAGATGGAATGTCGGAGCGATCATATTCATCAGGTTTAGTTTTAAGGAGATTCAGTTTTTGACGCAAGTTTTCCTGATGCTTATCACGCAAACGAGCTCGTGCCATATGTGCCTTTAATTGAGAATATAGGCTTTCCCAATAACTAATGTCTACCCCATCTGATCTTGAGTTAATTTTATTTTCTATTTTTGTCCGCAATTCATTTAGTTGATTTGTATTTTTCTTTCGAAAAATTTCAGCAACATCTTTAGCTACACAGTCATGTATTCCCTCTCTGCGAACGCCAGACCCACTTTCATTATTTGAATTGTTTGCATTCTTCATAAGCTTGAATAACTCGTCTTCTACAATCACTGTCATATCATTCCAAAAATCAATATTGTTGCCTTTATCTAACTCAACGTAGATTTTAATGTCAATTAGTAAATCTTCAAGATCTTTTAAACTAAGGCCATTCAAAAGTACATATGGTTCGTGCATTTGTATTTCATTTGTATCCTCTGGTTTAAACCCCGACAAATACTGAGCTAACAAATCAATGGGTTTTGCCCGACCGTCTTGTATTCTTATAATGCTACGCAATCGTGCTTGTTCTAAATGAAATTGATCTTCCTGCAACTCCCACTCTTGAAACTGGGCTGCTTCCTTTACACGCTGTTGCAAAATAGACTGTTCTTCACGTGCTTGTTTTTCTAATTCACGTTCCATTCGCCGTTTTTTTACTTTTTCAAGTTCTAGTCTGTTTTCAAGTAGTTTCTGTCGCGAAAGAATATCCACCGTTTCTGTTGAAACATCTCGAATGCCTTCTTTCTCCAATTTTTTGGCCCAAACAAATGTAGACGTTAAGTTAGAGTCACCGAATGGATTGTCTTGATCGGTGTAGTGCTGATACTCTGTGTCCCAACCCATTCGCTCTCGACGACGCATTTCTTTCGCTTCCCTTTCTAGTAAGCGCCGAGCCCGCTTCTCTTCAGGAGTTTCTCTTGCCTTAATCTCATCCTTAACACGTTTTCTTTCTAGACTATCGTTTAATCTACGCTTTTCTAATGTTTCTATTAACTTTAACGAGGAACGAGCGAATTGTTTCCGATCCGACATTTTCATGAAATTATGATTTATATTTTCATCAAAATAAAACCTAGGAATGGATCTAACTGACCGTATCGATATTGACGATATTTTAAATAATCAACTTTATCGATAGTACGAAGTTATTGGTATCGGTATACATTTCACATATCCATATTTCAATCAACACACAATTTTTCACAATTCAACTCTTATTTTACTACATTTCACACATTTATTTTATTTTTATTTTTATGTTTTTATTTTTTTTATTTTTTAGAGCTTACATGATAATAAAATTAAAAGTAAACTAAGCAAACGCAGCGCTAGCAGCAGAGGCTTTCGGCTGTCTCGTGATGTACTGTATGTTGAATCAGACACGACGGAGTAGGTCGGTGTCCTTCAGAAATTTGTAAATATGTTTGATGTTTTCTTCAGTGGCTTCTTTTAGAAGTAGAAGAGGGTCTGTGCTCCTGAAGTGGTGATGCCTATGAGAAGCAAGTTCTGGGCAGGATACCAGTAGGTGATGTACACTGACTGTTGCTTGGCAGAAGGGGCAGGTGTTGGGTGTATTACCCTTTAATAGGTGTACGCTGGTGATTATGGTGTGTCCAATACGGAGTCGTGTGTATGGGGTAATGTGGTTGGTGGGTACCGATGTTGTATATGTAGGTTTGGATCGTTTAGGGTTGATGTTGGAATAATGATGTTTGTAATACGACCATTCGCGAAGTAACTTGGTTTGCCTCTGTACATGAATGAGTCGGTGTATGTCGCTGGGTAGAATGATTTGTGGTGTGACTGTTGGTGTGATGGACATGTCTTTGGCAATTGTATCTGCCAGTGTGTTACCCTGGATGCCGGAGTGCCCAGGTATCCACATAATTTTGATGCTGCTCCGATGGGTTATTAGTGTGTTTTTGATACTATCGATTATTTTGCTTGATTTTTTGTTGTTTTTAATGGCTTGGAAGCAGGACAAACTGTCGGAGCAAATTATATGCTTACCCTTACTTTTGGCGCAGTATTGAACGGCTTGTAGTATGGCGGTTGCTTCAGCGGTGAAAATAGAGCAGACTGAAAATAGAAGGCCGTACGCGATAACTTCCTGATTTTCTGTTATCACTGCGTAAGAAGTGTGGGATCCTTTTGACCCGTCAGTAAAAATCAATTTCCACCCGTTAAATTTGTATTCTGCGATGGATTCGGCGAACTTGGCCCTGTAAACCGCGTTTGGGGTATTCTCTTTACGTAAGTTAACTAGGTCGTTGATAAAAAGTTTGTTGCTAACCGCCCACGGTGGGTGATTGGTGTACCGCAGAGTGTGTAGTTTAGAGGGTAGTTCCGCTTGCTTAGCAAATAAGGCGCAGGTGTGTATTGATGAGGGTATTTTTGGTGTGGATACGCGTGAGGTTGCAGATTGGAAGTCTTTGCCAATAAAAAGGTTGAGGCTTTGAGTAAGCTTTGGATAGAGCCTGAATATTTTGTCCTCCATGTTGTCGTATAGAGACGGAAGGCCCGATTCGGCAAGAATGGCCTTTATGGGCGATGTCGGAAAGGCGCGTATGGATCTGCGCACTGCGGCATGGTAGGGGGCAGCAAGCACCTTTAAGTTTTGTTTGGCGTGTAATCCATAAACAGCTAGTCCGTAATTAATGGTTGATAGGATGAGGGCTTTTACACACTTATTATTCACGCGTTAGTGGAGAAGACACTGTTTCAGCAAACGTCACTTTCGTTTTTGACTACGCTGACCATTTCGTGTACGGGTCTCGTACATCCCTTATGAATGTTTAGCACTTCATCCCTCTGTTGTTGCCTTTGCATACGTCAAATGCGCTAAACGCTCGATCTCCCTCTCATATGTCTTCTGGCAGGGACTCGTCATTCCATAACGTATCTCTATTACTGTCATCAGACTCTATAAGAGTGTGGGCACCATCACCGATGTGAACGTACGTTCCATGTCAGCTGTCACAAACCAACATATCTGAGCCCCATGTAAGTGAAAACTCATCATCGTGTCCTTATAATACGTTCACATATGCATTAATCAACTAGGTTAAGTTAGCCTGGTTGCCAACAACCCACGCATAGACCTTTTGGTCCCTAGCGATACTAGATGGAGACCGACCTCTATGAATACCTGAAGAAGACATTATGTAGGATGTCAGCGCTTTTGGTGAATCTAAGCAGCGCTGGGTAATCCAGACCCGTTTTTAATAATGCCGAACAGGCGCACTGAAGTTATTCTAAAGTTTCCTCAACATTCCTTCTGCATTTCCTGCATTTGTCCGTGTTAGCAATCCCTATCTTGTACGCATGTGCAGTTAATAGATAATGACCTGTTAGCATACCTATGATAGTTCTGCAGTTCTTTCGCGAGAGCGTAAGTACGATTTGAGTCAGTTTTTTGTCGTTAGTTCTACAAATGTCTTTTGCTGTTTTGTATGTGGTTAGATTAGTCCACCTAACTTCCACTCGCCTTTTCATGTAGTCGTCCATTTCATTGTAAATCGTTCTCTTGTTCAAAAGGTAGTCTAATTGCACTTTTTGCTATCTCATCTAATATTTCGTTCCCCATAATGCCTTTATGACCAGGCACCCAATAGATATGCAGCCTACTGTTTGCGGCTAGCCTTTCTATGGTCTCCCTGCTCCGTCGAACATTTTTGGACTTAATACAATATGAGCTTATTGCTTTTATTGCTGCTTGACTTTCCACGTATATATTAATTGTTGAGTTCTTTCTCGTTCTAGGGTAGGCTAGCTCCGCGGCTTTCCCCACAGCAAACACTTCCACTTGGAAAATACTGCATGGTCTGGCAGCGTGATAGGCTGCCGTATCTTTAGTTTTGAGCCCTAAATACCCGCTCCCACTCCATCTGAAGTTTTAGAGCCGTCTGTAAAGATGTGAAAAGTTCTATGGCCAGACTTCATGCCTTTGTGCCATCCCTCCTCTTCAATTGTAGTGCGAAACCTTCTCTCCCAACTAAAGTACGGAGTCATGTAGTCTGTGCAACCTGAACTCCACTTTCCTATTGAGCTGTGACCGAAGGTTCTGCAGGTGAATACTCCAGCAGCCCCCAACCTCCTGGCGAATTTCGCTGCCATGTTTTCCGCCATACGGTTAATAGTTATGCACAGAGCAGCGAGTCGCTGAATCCTCAGTTTTATTGTCGCAGGCCACCATACTAAGGCCCCATACAGCAATATCGGTCTAACTAATGCCGTGTAGCAGCAATGCATCAGAGAGGGTGATAGACCCCAAGTAATGCCCAGCATTCTTTTACATGCGTACAATGCGTTACAAACTGGACTTTACTGAACTTTTTCACCCTTTCCTCAACATTGTGCATCCACAGCAATTTACTGCTTAGTATTACTCCGAGGTACCTTGCATGATCTTTGAGAAGTAGTTCGTTGTTGCCTAGCTTCGGGAGGTTCCACGTCGGGACCTTGTACTTCCTGGTAAAAAGTAGCATGCCGTTTTTCCGGCGTTTATCCTTAGCGCTGCGCGAGATGCTCATTGGTGTATCGTTTTAAGCGTGTTATTCATCACATTACTGACGGTGTCCAATCTCCCATTCTATTTAATTGGTCGCAGTTACGTTCGTCGGGATGTCGTGCACAATATCTCCCCTTGGTTCGAGATCTGTAGTGTCCGCACACCCTCGAAAATGTGTGCTGACCAGATCTTCTATAGAGTCCTCACAGCTGTCAGCCCACTCCCCTTAATTTTTCGTATTGTTCTTGGTATAGACGGATTTTTGCATAACAGTTTCCTAAGTCTAGCCACTTCGTTAGTGTCTTCCATACTGCTACAGAAGTCTTTCCAAGATTCTCTCATGGCTTTACGTATCTCTTTCTTGTATACTTTTAGTAGATATTTATACTCCTTCCAACAGAATTCATTGTCTGCAACTTAGGCTAACCTATAGAGTTCATGTATCCTACGCCTTTGTGCTCCTAATTCCTTGTTCCAGCAAGGAGGCTTCACCTTGCGTCTATTACGTGTTGGGGGGCAAGATCTTTTGAAGGCTTTGACGAGAGCGGTTACAAACAATTCAACCCCTTTCTCAAGTGCAACGTGTGACCTATATTTCAGAGGTATCATTTGGTGTGTATATCCCTATACAAGTCCCAGTGCGTATCCTTAGGATTTCTAAAGGATATAAGTTTATTTTTTGAGCGGAATATGACCTAAAAGCTTGTGTATCTGTGATCAGAGAATGAGGGCCTACTCTCAACACTTCCCATTCTTGTACCATAACATGCTTGCTTGTGTAAGAATGTCAAGGTATAGCTGTCCGGTTAGGCGATGCCGAGATCGAAATTTATAATATCTATATACCCCCTGTCAGCTTTTGCCCGGCAGGATATCTCCCTGATATTGGTGCGCTCATCAGAGGTGAAAACCGATTGGTAGTAGTTGGCTTTAATGCGCATCACGATCTTTGGCATTCAAACCTGCCAAATGATCGTAGGGGGCAGCAATTGGCAGAGCAGATAGACGATTCGACATTCAGCACTGCAAACGACGACGCCCCCACTAGGGTAGTGGGCAATTGCAGCAGCTCGCCTGACATCACAATTGCTAGCGCAGGTCTGATAAATAGCATAACCTGGCGACCTATGCTATCGCTTGCATCAAACCACTTGCCCATTATCATCTCGATCGAGAAACCTGCCTACCTTGTTTCCGCGGATCACCGGTCATACATCAACTTCAACAAAGCTGATTGGACCGGATTCGCGGAATTTACTGACGGCATCTTTGCCGCTCTACCCATTTCCACCGATGTGCGCGCAGGCCAACGTGCATTCCGCAAGGTGATCATAGCCGCCCCGGCTTCATACCCACTGGACGGATCCGGGACATACGCCCCAATTTCCCAGCAGAAGCAGCGTTTCTGGCGAACGAGCGTGATCGCCTACGCCAGGCCAATTCCGGCGATCCTCGAATAAAGGATTTCAATTCGGAGATCCGGCAACTGGTAACCCGACATAAGCGGACTAAATGGGAAGAGCATCTGAAGTCCTGCAACTTCATCTCTGGCGTGAGCAAGCTCTGATCCACAGTAAGGTCCCTGTCGAGCCCGACGAAGCGCAACGACAAGGTGGATATCACCTTCAACTTTCGTGCTTCGTCAGATTCGAAGAGATGCGCGAGCTACTTTAGCCGGCAATTTATACTGCATCCTCCGGTCGACAGATCCAAACGTTTGGCTACCAGACGGTTGCACAAACTGACATACAACAGTGCGCCACCTACTTTCTAAAGCGACGAGGTTCAGGGGGCCAGCAAACTCATGAAACCATCAAAAGCCAGTGGCCCTGACGAATTAAACATGCTGATGCTGAAAAAGCTGGGTCCACTGGGAGTAGAATTTCTCACCAAGGACTGTCCTAGTAGCGTTGGATTTATAAAAGGCTTTCGACAGAGTCAGCCACGCCACGCTACGAGATGACATTTTACAGTCGACACTCCCGCCAGGGCTGAAGAGGTGGTCCGCTAACTACCTGAGTGGTCGTCACTGATCGTCGGTGATATTTGGAGATCAAACGTCTAAACAGAGAAAAATTAAGCAAGGAGTACCGCAGGGTGGTGTCCTTTCACCCTTGCTTTTCAATTTCTACATTTCGAAACTCTCCCAACCACCAGACGGAGTCTCCCTGGTCTCATACGCCGACGACTGCACAATAATGGCGTCGGGCAATGACATTGATGGCCTATGCACCAAAGTAAACGACTACGTCGCCAGCCTTTCTCGCTTCTTCACTGCGAGAAACCTACAACTTTTTCGCACTAAATCCACGGCGACACTTTTCACCACCTGGACAAAGGAGGTCAAGCTGCAACTTAAGGTACATGTCGATGATACCCCTTCTACAAGGAAGTTTGTGCATGAGTAGCTATCTTTTCAAACAGTCAAGCAGCTATCAAGATCTTAGACTCCAACTCCATTTCATCCAAACTAGTCCTACAGTGTAGAGAGGAACTAGAATTATTTAGTCACTAGCTTGAAATTACCCTGATATGGGTTCCCAGTCATAGGAACATACGGGGTAATGAGATAGCGGATTAGCTAGCAAGAAAAGGTTCTACACCAGACATAGCAGAGTGCCACCGCCTCCACCCCACTCAACACAAGAGCATCCATTGCTTCACACTATCGTGCTTTAGCTGAAAAAAGATGGAAGCAATTAACTGCCTGCATTACAACAAAAAATCCAAATGACGAAGCACCTGTTAGGATGCTCTCGACCAAACATTTAACGCATCACTGCAACCCTAACAGACCATTGGAAAGTAATGGATCATACAGCTATGATTCAACCTCCCCTGCAGAAGCTGTCAAGCGGAAGGGGTGAAGGAAGGTATTTTCCACTACCTATGTGAATGTCCAGGGCTAGCTAGGGCACGACTTTGCTCCTTCGGTAAGCCTTTTTACAGCAAATTAATGAGATCTCAGACATCGAGATAAAGAATATGCTGCTATACTTGGACCTCACTAAATGGATCTGATTTAGAAAAAAAAAGACATCATCACAAGAGGACAGTGGTGGTAAAACTGGGCTGGTGACTAATTAGGATTATTTCAGTGGAAATACTCAACCACTTCAACAACAACAACAGAGTACTCTCATGAAAAGGACTGGGATGAGGCTGCAATGGTACATAAATTCAAAAGTAAGGCACTACGAATCGTCTTCTACAAGCCATTCAAGACGTAGAAGACGCCGAGGAAGACCTGTACAGCAATTTTAGATCAGATAGATCTTTCGAACGTATACGAACTGATCAGCAAAAATTCAAGCAGACGTTTGGCGTAAGCCATCGAACAACTCGGCCATACAAAGTAGTTAACCGCTAATGTACTCTCTCCCACAGGTACGTCACACAAATTAGAGTCAGCATACAATGGTCCAGGGTGACAATTCATCAGTAAGGGCCGAGTTGTCAACTACAGTCAATCCTAGCAGGGTATGACGTCCGAACTAGGTAGCGAGCGCGAGCTAAGGAAAAGGACAGGCAGTTGATTATTGGCATCGCACGGTTGAGTCGCTAGTTTAGAGTTCTGTTACTGAGTGTTATACAGGGTGGGCCATATAGCGTTTGCTTTTTGAACCACCTATTTTTTTGAGAATGGTAACACAAATGACATGTCAAATGTGTTCATAATTTACTTAAAGGTTTGACATTTACGAAATGGGACGCTATACGCTTGAACAAAATTGGGAAATGTGGTGAGAATTGAAGAGGATGACATGGACGACATTTGGTTTCAACAGGACGGTGCAACTTGTCACACTGCCAAAGTTACACTCGAACTTTTTGCTACCGTTTTTGAATTCCGATATCAATTGGCCGCCTCGGAGCTGTGATTTAAGCCCGTTGGACTATTTTTTGTGGGGAGCCGTTAAGGACAGATGCTATGCGAACCATCCAGAGACGATTGATGCTTTAAAACACGAAATCGAGGTTGCCATTCATGAAATTGGAGCCCAAACAATCGAAAATGTGCTTAAAAATTGGGTTGACCGTCATTTTGGGTTGTCATTTTAACAATATTATTTTTCATTCATAAATGACAATGTTCAATCTTCAAAAAAAAAAAGAGTTTGAAAAAATATTGATTAGTTTTTTTTTAAAGCCGATTCAAAAAGCAAATTTCACATGGCCCACCCCTATATTACTTTTCGATGCAATAAATTCTACTGACCCACAAAATGCATACCCTTGCCGTCATGCACCTCCACAATATATATTCACCACCGCCATGTTTGACTGTACCAACAAGACTTTGTTTCTGAAGAACAGTGCCTGTTTTGCGCCAAACAATTTGAAAACCTCTTATTCCAAAAATACAATTCCAATTATTAGCGAATTCAATGCCCTTTCTTCTGTTCACAAGTGAAATAAACGGCTTTATGTTAAATTTTTCTAGCAGTTTCCGCACAAATACTTTTTTTTTAAGTTTGGTTCGCCATACTGATTACGCTGCGCCCTTCTCGGACCCATAATAGCGTTCTTGGACGTCCAGACCTGGGCTAAGATTTTTTACTATACATTGAACAGAGGAAAACGTTCTCCCAATAGCTTTGCCAATATTTCGGAAACTATTTCCATCTTTCCATAATTTTATAATTATTTTTCTTTCTAATACACCATTTTTTCCTTTGGTTTCCATGTTTTCATATTACATATTGCCATTTTTAAATAAAATGTGCAACTGAGTTCGCTAACCGATCAATTATAATGACAAATAATGGAAAGTGTGCAAAAACTAAACAAAAATCCTATTACAGTAAAGGTATTATTAAAAGAAACAAACCGTACGCAAACTTTCTGGTTGCTATATTTACATGTTGCTGCAATTACTTACCATTATATAAACAAGTTGGTTTTGGATCTTAAGAATATAATGAAAAAGAAAAAAATAAAATATGTTTTGCATTGTGTTTTTAATCAATTTAAAATTATTTGTAAGGTGTACGCAGGACTTTATGGGCTATGCAGTATATATAATTGGCGCTTACAACATTTTTTTGTGTTTGGCCGAGCTTCTTCTTATATTTGCTGTGTACGTCTTGATGTCGTTCCACAAAGGGAAAGGCCTGCAGTTTTAGCTTTTTCATGGTAGAAATACATTCGGAGGCTTGCCATTGTCTGTCGAGAGGCAATGGCTATTAGAATAAACTTTTTCTATCATTTCTATCAATTGGTGTTTCGTGCCCAGGACTTCGAGCACTCCTGTGCACTTCTAAATGGTCATCAAAAACCAAATGGAGAACCTACAGTCTCATATTCTCTCCTAACGACAGATATATTTTATAAAATACACTGGAATACAAATTATAGAGCCTTTTTGAATCGCTTGCATAAAACGGGCATTTGAAGGTAGAAATCCTAACATGCTTCTGACCTATTCGCTCAGACTTTGTAGACATTAAATATGGAATATTCATTGAAATTACGAAAAGAATCAAAATTTCGTATCTTTAATCTAACAAAAGATTTTGATTAAAAATCAAGATTAAGGTTTTCTTAATGTTAGTTTTTTAATATAACATTTCAATATATATATTTTTAGAAGTTAGGTTTTGATGGCATAGCATGACTTCATTTACACAATTAATCCATGGTAAGGACGAGCTTCTGTAGGTCGTAAATAAGTTACACAAACTTCAGATTTTAGACGTCAGATTCATGTTGACTGTATCTGTAATAAAAGGAAAGAATCTAGATTATATCACTTATATATATATATATATATATATATATATATATATATACACCCTTTCTGGGTGTTTAGCCGAGCTCCTCCTATTTGTGCGTCCTGATGTTGTTTCACAAATGAAAGGACCTACAATTTCAAGCCGACTCCGAACGGCAGATATTTTTTATGAGGAGCTTTTTCATGGCAGAAATACACTCGAAGTTTGGCATTACCTTCCGAGGGGCGACCGCTATTAGAAAAGACTTTTTCTTAATATTGGTGTTTCCCCGAGATTCGAACCTACGTTCTCTCTGAATTCCGAATCCCGCAACAATATCACTTATACCCTATGATCAAAAAGTACCGGGAATGTTTAATTTAAACGAACCGCGCGCGTGGTCGGTATATTTTTCTTATGTTGGTAGGACTGTAAGACACGTTTTCAAGCATTTGAGAGATGCTGTACGTTGCAAACGACCGGAAATGTCGGCAAACAATTTTTGGATTTTGCATGATGATAACGCGCCATCGCATCAAGCCCAAATTGTGTTAGATTATTTGACCGAGCACCAAGTAAATACCATCGTATTTCCTGATATGGCCCCGTGCGACTGCTTTTTGTTTCCCAAGTGGAAGTTACCACTTCGTGGAAGGAGATTTCAGTCGATAGAGGAGGGCAAAGAGAATGCGACGAAGGAGCTGAAGGCCACATGTGTGTTGCTTCAGACGGGTGATATTTTGAAGGAGATAAAATAAGTTTGCCTGAAATTTAACTCTGTTTTGTTTTATTTAAACATTCCCGGTACTTTCTGATCATAGAGTGTATACATATAAATATTTTCGAGCAAAACTATCTTAATATAAGAACCGTTCATTCTAAATGCAATAATAAAACTTCGGGTGTTGCCACAAATATGAAATTTTACTTACGAAGTTAACTATGAGAGCGTTTATCATTCGGATAACTGCATTAATAAAACTGATTCGGGAAGTGAAAAACTTAATTTGGTTACTTATTTGATGGCATAGCATGACTTCATTTACACAATTAATCTACGGCTAGGCCGCGCTTCTGTAGGTCGTAAATAAGTTATACAAAACACGTAAGGTAGACTTCAGATCCATGTTGACTATATCTGTAATAACAAAGAAAAAATCTAGATTATATCGTTTATACATATATACACATACAATCTTAATATAAGAACCATTATTTTTAAATGCAATAATAAAACTTCAGGAGTTCCCACATATATGAAATTTTACTTACGAATATAACTATGAGATCGTTTATCATTCGGATAGCTTGTAAAAATATTTGTTTAAAAATCTTTTATTAACAAACAAAATAGGCATCAATTTTTCTGTAAGGCTTGTTCTAGTGGAAACCGCCCCTGTTTACATTTATCAGGATACAGCTTTCTTTTATCACATATTTAACCTTTCAAAAATACTAGCGCCATACGAAAGTATATTGAAATCATCATATGATCTAGAAAGCCAACCTGAAACTAAAGTTTTAGTGAACAAAATCGAAACTCTGAAAAATCAACTCATTCCAAATATTTATAGACACAAAAAATCACTAAACTTTCTTGACTCCGTGTTAAATGCTTCACTGACACACCAGATCACGATGGTCTTATAGAAATCAAAACTTCACTTAATATGCTAATAGAAAATAATAACAAGCAAAGAACAATTAACTCACAGTTCGAAAGAATACTCGAAACCCTCGATCCCAAAACAATAACCGAAAACATTGTTATAACAGAAGTTTATAATGAACTCTAATCAATAACAAACACTATAAATTTTGCGAAAACTAATAATTTTTATTCTGGCACATTAAATTTGAAAGATGTGTACGATTTACCATAATACACCACGAAAAACTAGATATTCCAATGATTAATATATTAGAATATGCCGACATTTATACCTGTTACCTACAAGAAGCAATTATAACAATATAAAAAGATCCTATCCTCGAAACTAAATGCAGCCTATTTAGTGTATATCCTTTAGCACATAAGCACTGGGGTAACAAAACAAGTTAGTACGATAGCATTATATAGGGTTAGGTACGTAATGCTGCATGATACAATATTCTGTTTACAAAATGCGGTATACAAAATTCTGTATTTCAGAATTCTGTATTATAGAATTCTGTATACGAAATTCTGTATTTCAAAATTCTGTAAAAAATATTCTGTATTGCCGAAATGCTGTATTGACGAAATTTTGTATTGACAAAATTCTGTATTGACGAAATGCTGTAAGTAATATAAATGATAAGAAATTCAACAAATTTTATAAAAAAAGTGCGCACTTTTTTTCTTCAGTTTGCGCTTCAAAAAAATAACCCTCATCAGTCCAACTCCGGCTACGCAATCCACCGTATTTTTGCGTAGAACTCCTTTTTTCGTTGACTTTTGTCAATACAAAATTTTTTCAATACAGAATTTCGTCAATACACAATTTTGTCAATACAGAATTTTTTTAAGACAGTACTGAATTTTGTTTTTACAGAATTTTGTTACGTTAATTTACAGTATTTCGTACGAGAAGAATTTTGATATACAGCATTTTGTAGGGATCCCCATTATATATATTCATGAGAAAGGAGATTCCTTTAGCGGGCAGTTGTTTGATGAGATCATAACCGGGTGCTTTCTTTGTTTTGAGCCTTTTTATTGATGCTTTTACTTCGTTTTTCGAAAATTGTTTATGACAGGGTCCATCTAGTGAATGGGTTCCAGGATGTCTTTAACTTTTTTGGCAGTGCTTAGCGAGGATTCGACTTCATGTGGTATAAAGACTTGGGATAAGTAACGAGCAAATGTATGAGCTTTTTCAAGATCCGATTTAGCCCACTTATTATTTTCCATTGTGATCGCTGATTGTGTTAAGATTGGTCTTTTGAATTTTTTTTGCTGCTTTCCAAAGAGAGTATTCAGAGGATGAGAATGCATCGAGGTTACTAAGGTGGTTTTGAAGTCAAATGTTATGTTCTTTTCCAAGCTGCTTGCTGAAAGCAATTATTGAAATGTTCAACTGCAATTGTAATGTCTTCATTAGACTTGAGTGAGAACTCCATGCTAATTGTTGAGGCAATTACAGTTCGGAGATACTGCCAATCAGTTTTATTGCTGTGAAGAGTTCAGGGAGTAAGAGATTCAGCTGTGCCTTTATTTAATTTGATCATTAGTGTAGGGTGATCAGAGGTTAATTCATAACATGAGTTACAGGTTCTTTCACTTTCTGGAATACCTTTCGCAACGCAAAAGTCAATGAGCTCAGGGATTTTGTTTGTGTCACTAGGCCAATATGTTGGAGAGCCTGAAGAGGGTGTGAAGAGGTTCAATATTGTGATGGCGGCCAAGAGTTCTCGATCTTTTGGGGTAGAGAGAAAGTATCGTATTTCTCCGCTTTGTTAGAATGTTTGGCCGGGCTATATATAGATGAGATTATGATGGGCCGTGTAAATTGTCGACAAACTATGCTCGTGGCTTGTATAGCTTCCGTACAATATGAGTTAATGCCGTTTTTTATCAAAATAGCGGAGCCAGCATGTGCTTTTATCGGTGAAATGTGTTTCAGATATAAGAAGAATATCTAAGTCATGGGATTTGAGTAAAGTTTTTATTTCCAATATGTGTTTTGAGAGTCCATTGGCATTCCACAGGAGAACATTCATGGGTTTAAAGTAAAGTGGTGCACAAATGACTTGCTTATTACAAAGCAACAAGTCACACATTGCATGTGACACTGTTTGTGAAGACAAAAAGCAATGTTGGCACACAACTTGAACAGCAACGAAGAAAAACTGTCTTCAACAAGCAATACTACTTCGGCTCTATCGACAGTGCACGAATTGCACGACGCTGCTTATATGCTTGCATGGCAATGGTAGAAAAACCTTCTCATACAAGCTTTGCCGAAAGACATCAAGTACAATGTGTGAATTGGTGTCATATATATGTATGTACGTAGCGTATATTAGCAGGCAAAGTGTAAGTTACATTCAAATATTAATCAGAATTTAATTTTTATTCTACAAAACCATCATACCAAACATTAACTGCGTATTTGATTTTAAAATATCAGGAATTCATGTAAGTAAATAATCCACATTTGACACAATTCACTTGTTTGAATTGAATTGTTTTTCATTGCCTTTCAGTGTCATTGCTTTTCTTGCTATCTTGCCGAAATATGTGTGTTGTGATAATGCTGAGAGAGAAGCAAGTCATACAAAAGCATGATTTGGTTTTCTCTCTAGCTGCTATTGCCTGTTACTGTTAGTTGAGAACAAAACACTGCATTGTTGTGTGAATTTAGCAAATGACTTGAAAGCACATATATGTCGACTTGTGCACCACTTTAGTTTAAAGGGTTGCATTTTTGAGTCGTGAGAGTTGCGAGCAGATTCATCATTGATGAGACCTGTTATAAGACTTGCTCGAGCTTCTCTTGAGGGTTCTGATGTTGTTTCTTTAGGCTGAGAGACTGAGGGGGCATTTGTATTTTGTGGAGTATTTTTAAGAACTTGTGAATAGGAAGGTGATTTGAGTTGAGATTGGATGGTTGAGTGCCAGGGATAAATCTGGGTGAGTCCCGTGATTGGGCGACAGGAGCAGATAATTCATTATTTCTTCTTAGTGGCGGATATTTCAGTTTTTGCTAATTTTTATATACCATAGAGGCTTTGCAGTTGGCGCGCAAAGCGCACTTAACGGTGTCACTTTTCGTCTTACGTGCACAGATAAATTAGCTCCAACACATTTTATGCAGACTGCTTTTATGTGGCAATAAGATTTAATGTGTCCATATTGCTGGCAGTTAGCACATTGAGGGCGCTGATATCTTTATTATTTTAACTTTGTTTTAATTCAATGTTGGACATTAAGAGAGGTTTTTTAGTGGTTCTGTGTTTCATATTATATATATTTATTGCTTTGTAACCGAGATTTGCAAGTTCAAGCGAGATGTCTTCTGTGCTAGCGGAGAGATACATGTTTTTTAAAAATAACTTTAAAGTTCCTTTCTTGTTTAGGCTTGTATGTATAAAATTCTATTTTTTTTTTCTAAGAAAGTAACTATAGTTGTTGTTGTAGCAGCATAAACATTCCCCATACTTACATACGGGGAAGGCTGCTGGAGTGACAGTCCTTGGCCAGATATAAAAATCCGGATCGTTTCGGTAACGTAGAACCGACTGTCGTGGAAACGAGTAGTAACTATAGTCGGTGCTCATTATTTATGTATGAGTTTTAGGCCATACGCACCTACAGCTTTTTCTGTTAGGAGCTTCATCAGTGGGGTGATATTGTTAACTTTGTCAACGAATATTGGTGGGGGTTTTGCCATTTTTTCCTGGGGTTTGGGGTTTTCATTTTCGTCCTCGATTTCTAAGGGAGAAAATCGATTCCGAGCTGCTTAGCCATTACTGGCCAAGTTTAGCTTGTTTTTGGTATATTTTAAGCTTACCTGGGCTATGCCCCTGTATTATAACTTTTCTTTACCTCTACACCTCGCTCTACTATATTCGAAACGTTGCTATATATATACCATATATATATTTTAGAAAGAGAAGAAGGGCAGACTTGGTTGAAACAAGCTTGGTAATATATTGGCAGAGTCTCGCCAAAATAGTAAATAAAATCTTTTTCAAAGATATCAACTATTATAAATGCGTTTTTATCTTTCAAGGATTATGTATTCTGGCCAACACAAAGTTGGTTGCTGAAAATGAGGCGGAAATAAAAGATCTTATCTTAGATGAGTTCGCGAAAACTTGTTAACGCTGTAAATAAATTGGAATATTCAGAAAATTTTGGCCGTCGATGCTTCTAGTCGATCGACGTCTATATTAATTTACTCTGCAAGTCTTATGTTAACCTTTAACTGGTGACGTAGGGCCTGAGAGGCCGCGTGAAGGAAGCATAACGCTTTTTCACCCCTTTCCCCGCGCACTCCGGATTTGTGCGTCTCAGTAGCTTAGAGTTTAGTTGCGCCCGCGCTGTAGATGGAGAAATTTGTGCCACCCGCAGCCAAATAGGTAAGTACGATTAATGCAAACTTTTCTTGCGGCCTCTCAGGCCCGATGTCACTGCTTACGTAACAAATATTGGATTTCATAGTTTTTGTTTTTTTCATTATATTACAGTTATTATCAATACATATCAACTATGGATGACGATGGATTTAGTAGAAAGAAGCGGAGATGTGTCGAAGGTTCTGGTGGGGTCCTAAGTCGTAGCAGACAAGTGGTTGATGAACAAATAGAGGAATGGTTGATGTACGAAGACTCGAGTGGGTCAGAAGCAGAAAATATACCCGACAATTATATTGCTGAGCAGAGTGACCACGATTCGGCAACTGAAGCGATTGCATCTGAAGAGGAAGAAGAAGTTGTGCATTTACCAGTCCGAGTGAATGAGGAATCAAGCAGTGACAGCGATGAACCTTTATCTCGAAGATCTAGCTATTATTATGGAAAAAATCGCTACAAATGGGCAAAAAAACCACCCAACAGGGTTGTAAGGACATCTCAGCATAACATTATACCACCTACACAGAAGCCTCGATTAAGTGAGAGCGAGAAAAAAGACCCTTACGATTTGTGGGGTAAAATAATGAGCTCTGAGATTTTAGAAGAAGTTTTGAAGTGGACAAATGTGAAGATTGGCCAAACCAGAATGAGATACCAAAGACAAGACCGCCCAGAACTACATGATCTGGACATGATTGAATTACACGCTTTCCTGGGCCTCCTAATGTACACAGCCGTTTTCAAATCCAACCACGAAAACTCTGAATACATTTTTGCTACAGATGGAACAGGAAGAGATATAGAGAGAGATATATATATATGTGTTATGTCTCAGAAACGATTCCAAAATATTTTGATGTGTTTACGTTTTGATAATAGTCTAGACAGAGAAGAACGCAAGCAAAATGACAAACTTGCTGCAATAAGTAAAATATTTAATATATTTGTAAACAATTGCCAAATGCTTTATACTATAGGAGAGTGTGCTACAATTGACGAAATGCTAATTGCATTTAGAGGGCGTTCATATTTTGTTTTATACATGCCAAAGAAACCATCTAAGTACGGCTTAAAGATGATGTGTTTGTGCGATTCCAAAACTAGCTACTTTTACAATGGTTACATCTACTCAGGAAAGGGATCTGATGGTCAAACTTTGTCTATCGACGAAAATAAATTATTAGTTCCATCACAGGCAGTTATTCGTTTGTCTGAGCCTATACACAACACCAACCGCAATATCACATTTGATAATTGGTTCACGTCGATCGAATTGGTAGATCAATTAAAGAAACGCGGACTTACTTGCGTAGGAACACTAAAAAAAAATAAACGGGAAATTCCCAAAGAATTCCAGCCGTCCAAAACGAGAGATGTAGGAACCACTCTTTATGGATTTACTAACCAAATTACAATGTTGTCTCATGTACCAAAAAAACGTAAAGCAGTTCTCTTAGTTTCCTCCATGCTTCACTCTATTGAAACTGATGAAACTACAGGCAAACCTGAAATTATAGCCTATTATAATTCAACAAAAGGAGGGGTTGATGATATTGATAAAAAGTGTTCTATTTACACAAGCAGCCGCCGAACACGCAGATGGCCCATGGTAATTTTTTACAGAATGTTGGACATAAGTCTAGTCAATAGCCACATTTTGTATCAAATTCATGAACCTAGAAACAAAGACCGAGGACGTTTTACTAAAACTCTAGCAAGGCGCTTGGTTTTATTACATGCACAGCGTCGAGTTTACAACCTGCGAATTCCTCGAGAAATAAGAACCAGCTTGGAGCGAATCTTGGGTTCCGATATGCCACCTAACCAGCAGGCAACAGAAATCACACAGAAGACGAGAAAAGTATGTGCTTCCTGTCCACCAAAACTGAATCGAAAGTCAAATCATCAGTGTTATTCATGCAAAAAACATGTGTGTCTACAGTGCGCCAAACAAGTTTGTCCTGAATAGTAAAATAACTAAAGTTCAGTCGGTGTCATTTTTTATATTTTTTTATTATTTGTAATGTTTAGGTGATTTTTGTGTTTTAAGAAGTCTATTTGAGTTATGGAAAATGATAATTTATGTATGAAATTAAAATTTTGTTTTGTTTTGCGCAACTATAAATAAGAAGTCTATTTTATTATATTTCTTAAATTACATTACATGGTTAAAAGTTCCCAATACAGAAATAAATAATTAGTAACATTTATTTTGTTTTTCTTATAGATAAATATGTATCCTTACCATATAATAACATTAAAGTCACTTTCCGTAATTTTTTTCTAACGAATAAGGACATTTTATATAGGGGCATCTGAGGCCCCACGTCACAAACAACGTTATAAAACAACCACGTCACCAGTCAAAGGTTAATAATAGTAGATTAACTTACCTTCGGGACGAGCTTTCGGTTTCGGTAAGCCTGCATCTTGCATCAAATCAAACGAAAATGCTACATTTGACACCATTTGATCCACATCCTGGGGCGTAAGATGAAATTCGTATAATGGGACAAAAAAACCACCAAGCAGCCCCATTAATAAGCACAAGTATACACCATCTCGAAAATCTGAGTTAAGGTCGGTAATTTCAAAGTTCAACTTTGTTAAATGTTTGTTTACAAAAGTTATAAGTGACTTTTTAACGACAGATAATTTATCTGGAGCGCAATCAAATAGCGTATCGAAAGCATCTTTGTCACAACGCATTCCCACGTCATCATATTCAGAAGTTATTTGCTCTTGGAATTTTCTAAATCAAAATATTTTTATAACTTTCGCCTTTATACATCATAATATTTAAAAAGGAACTTACTGAGCGTTCAAAAGGCCACCACTTTTCTGAGCGATTACAACATTAACGAAAACATTTTCCGGTAAACGAATTGGGGCCCTGAAATATCGAGCTAACGCAACTAGTAAGTGTAGAATAGCAATTAAATTCTTTGAATGTACACTTTCAACCGACCATTTTGGTATCTTCTGATGAAATCCTAAGGTCTGCAAGTAAAGTTATTATTTAAATTTAATTTATAAATTTTAATTGTTAGATATCTTTAGAATTTTCAAAAACATCAAAAACGAGCAATAAGACAGAACAAGGAAATATATATTTGGAAATCCACATGCATTCTAAATTAAAGGTATATGAAAGAGTTATAAAATTGCATCATTAGTAAACTATAAAATGTTTTGGCTTCATATTAATAGTAGTGCGTTCTCTAAAGTGGAAAAGCATTACTTCATCCAAAATAAAATGAATACAATTCTGAAAGATGTCCTTTGCTACTTGCTCATATGTTTTGCGTCGATATCTTACCGACCAATTTCAGCTGCATTTCCTCTGCACATGTCGAATAACTTATTCAAGAATTTCAATATACTTGTGCTGATCCATGATACAATCAACACTTCTTAGCCCTGCCATAAGTTGTGTTACAAGTTAAGTACCGTAGTTTTATTTAATCGTGTCAATATTAAAAAAAAATTAATTTTCAATCGAAATGGTCAAATTTTGCTTTTACACAAACGATTATTGCAGCACGTACGGTTTCCATGGATAGTGACGCCGCTGCTCAAATCAAAGATTGTTTGAGGCTCTCCAAATTTCTGTGAGGTCTTCGACAGGTCATATTCTCCAATTCTGACCACAAACTTTAGTCCAACGGATTCAGATCTGGACTTCTAGACGTCTTCAGTTGTTGTTGTTGTAGCAGCATAAACATTCCCCATTCTTACATACGGGGAATGCTGCTGGAGTGGTTATAAATCTGTGGATATAAATCCGGGTCGTTTCGGTTACGTAGAACCGACTGCCGTGGAAACGTCTTCAGTCTTAACCACTGCTGGGTGATTTTTACCTGTGGGCTGGAGCGAAATCTTGCTGGAAAATGCAACGTTCTCCATTGAAGAGTACTGCTCAACTGCTCACCACGCCTTCTAAAACATCCTCCTGGTAGACTTTTTCCCCGGGCTGGATGGTGGCCACGCTGAACCCTTCAAACAACATTTTTTGCGTCATTAGAAGTTTTAACGACAGAAACTCCTTCAACAGTGAACATTCTCTCATCTTTGAAAATAATACTTTCATGGGCAACCGCGTACTACCGAACTTGAACTTCCGTCCTGAGAATGCCGTAATCGGAGTCCAACCACCACCTATTGTAGACGAAGAGCTCCAGCTTCCCCGTGAGACTCGTGTAACACTGGCACAACTACGTTCTGTAGTTAGGTTCTGTAGGTTAAACTCCTACATATCCAGAATCGACCCCAACATACCAAACACATGTCCGGCATGTGAAGGTACCCCGCACGACACTAACCATCTCTTCACATGCCCCCTTAAACCGACTCATCTAACCCCCCTCTCCCTCTGGACCCAACCTGTCGAAACAGCATGTTTCCTGGGCCTACCCCTAGATGAGCTAGACGAAGATGACCGATGATATGACTACACTGACAGGGCTACCTATGCTGTTAACAACAACAACAACAACAACAACCGAAGAAGTTGTTTGCATCTGTCAAGCATGATATAATTTTCTTCAAGCACGTTGTCAAAATGTGACCAGTTGAGCGAAGGAGGACTTTTGTGTGAAGATCATCTCTAATGAGTCTTGACATGGATCTGGTCGATATATATTTCCCTGGACATGATTTTCCTCTTTCTAAGGGAATATCTGCAAATTCTTTCCCGAACGGCTTTTATGACTGCACTGCTTCGAACATATTAACATTATTTTTGTTCAAATAATCGCGAACAAGACGTGATGTGTAAGCTGGTGCATTATCGTGATGCAAGAACCATGACTTGTTGTCCCACAATTCCTTCCTTTTAAGACGATTGATCTCGCGCAAACGCTTTAAAACGTCTAAATAATATTCAGCGTTAACCGATTTTGCGATTTGTGCGATTTTCAAGCACAATTTCCTTTACTTTTCCGATGTTTTCGTCGTTTACTGATGTTGCTGGACGACGTTCATGAGGCAAGTTTTCAACCGATGTACGGCCCTCTTTGAACGATTTTTACAACTGGAAAACCGTGCACGCGATAAAGCAGAGTCCCCATAGGTTCTCTGCAACATTTTTAAGGCGTCTGAAGCCGAAATTTTGTTGGAATAACAAAATTTCAAACAAATTCTTTGTTCAACTTGAATTTCCATCGTTAAATTCGAAGAACACACTCGAGCTTGACTTGTTTACAGTAGCACAGAAAACAAAAAATTTATTTTTGCCATATGTCATCCGCGGACCGTTTTATTGATAACGTCTCGTTCATATTTGAGCAGAAGATATGTAAGAGACCTTTGTGTTTATTTTCCATATGTGAAGTTATTTCTGGTTTACGCGATGTATTTGTTGAATAGTTTAATGTTTTTTTAATTCGAAAATTGAATTGAGAATGCTATTTTTCGAGTGAAGGATTTACGTAATGTAAAAGTTTTTCGGCCGCCGCAGCCGAATGGTTCGGTGCGTGACTACCATTCGGAATTCAGAGAGAACGTAGGTTCGTATCTCAACAAAAAAATTAAGAAAACGTTCTTTCTAATAGCGGTCGCGCCTCGGCAGGCAATAGCAAACCTCCGAGTGTGTTTCTGCCATGGAAAAGGTCCTCATAAAAAATATCTGCCGTTCGGAGTCGGCTTGAAACTGTAGGTCCCTCCATTTGTGGAACAACATCAAGACGCACTCCACAAATAGGAGGAGGAGCTCGGCTAAACACCCAATATATATATATAAGAGTTTTTTTGCAATTTTTGATATAGTTGGAAGTAGGCTTATAAGTCGATTTGAAGTTAAAGCTGTTGGATTTTTACCCGATTTTGGTAGCGAAATGATTTCAGCGACTTTCAATACTTTTGGAAAGTATTGTAAGCGAATCATACTGTTAAACAAATTTCTAAAGAATATGTATGCTTCAATTGGTAGTTCCGTAAGTGCTTTGCTCGTCAGCATATCATATCTGGCTGCTTGTATTGCTTATGTTTGTGCTGGTATCAGTATGAACATTATTATTCATGTTAAAATCGATAAGACTTTTTTGAAATAATTTACCAATGTCACTGCTTTTTCATCATTTTACAGATGCCCATGTGTTATCATCTTTTCTTAATAGTGGTTGATTGCTTTATCTGGTTTTTAGTTTGTACTTTTTGTACATTGCGAAATGTGTTTTAAGCGCAGTGTATGACAAGTTGTACCGCCTTGTTGGAACTAAATGTCGACGATGATTACCTGATTCATTTTTGGAACAAAAATTCAGTCAACATGCTAGATAGCACTCGCCATTCACCGTAACGGCAGCTGCTTTGGACCGATGATGCCGCCAGTGCTCTATAAACTTCGCAAAAATATATATATATATATATTTTTTTTTTTATTTCAAAGTAAATTTACACAATTTATTGAGATTTGTTCTGGCGCTAAACGATTCATGATGACTAACAGTTCGGTTCATTTGATTAGAAGCAATAAATTTTACGTAAGAAAATTGTTATTAAAGAAACCGTATTTGACCTAGTAACTGACAATTCAAATGAAGATTGTCCTTTGCTCGAAAATATTACTTCAGCTAACGGTATTTCGCAGCAGTAAAACTTCAGCAGTTTTTATATTGTGCCTGATTATTGGCTTACTTGAGTAGAGGCATTAACTAAATAAAAAAATAATAATAACAAATATAGGAAAACATTTTTTTATATTCGTATTTATTATTTAAAGCTTAGTAGTTTATGCTGGCACTTTGTTTAAAAATTACTTCGTAAATACGTTGATGAATGGATTTGTACAAATTCTCCAGATAACCTAATGAAATTTCAGACCAGGCCGTTTTAATGATTCGAATTAAAGCATTTTTGTCTTCAAATTGTTGCCCATTCTCATACACCTTACGAGCAAGCCATCCCCATAATTTTTCAATAATCATCATCATGGGAAATTTGGTGAACATGTTAAAGTTTCAACATTTTGGCATGCAAATTAACCACACTTGTATTATCGTGCTGAAATAATGTAATAGATCCAAATGTTTGACAAACCGTTTTCTGTCTTCTTCTTCTTCTTTCTTGATTGGCGCGATAACCACTTAGGCGTTTTTGGCCGGGTTCAACAAAGCGCGCCAGTCGTTTCTTTCTCGTGCTAAAGGGCGCCAGTTAGATGCACCAAGTGAAGCCAAGTCCTTCTCCACCTGATCTTTCCAACGCAGACAAGGCCTTCCTTTTCATCTGCTACCACCAGCTGGTACCGCATTAAATACTTTCAGAGCCGGAGCGTTTGTATCTGAATTGTATTTGTATTTTTTCTGGCTGAAATATTTGCCAATTCTTTAATTCTTGCTGTTGAAAGTGCGGAATTTAAAGCAATTCAAAGGATTTTGCGGGTTTCCCTCAGTGTTAAAGCCATCGAAGTTCTGCCTTTGTAGTTCTTACCAAAGGAGGCACCTTGTTTCACGTAAAGACCGACAACGTTTGGACTTCAGCCAATCTTTTTGGCAATTTGGTGATTTGAAAGTCCGCCTGAGGTCAAGATATCTATTTGTCCTTTTTCTCGATCTGTCAAACCTTTCTGCTTTTCCATTTTATTAGAATTAAGGAGTTTTCGGCCAAACACAAAGAGTGATTAAAAAACCTAACCCTTTTCACAGCTTTAATGCGCAAATAATGTAGGCAAACTGAGTGCCTTTATTCAAGTGAACCAATAAATCAAGCACAATATTAAAACTGATACAATTTTACTGCTGCGAAATAAAAATAGATAAAATAACATTTTTATGCATGTTTATTTTCGAGCAAAGTACAATCTTCACTTGAATTATAATAAACCCTTGGTTACTAGGCAATCAATGCTTTAACATGCATTCCATAAATCTTATTGTCTCTTAAATGAAGCAGACCTTACTGAACATAAATGTCAACACATTTTGCCATTCTCAGATATTATTCCATAGTTATCGATATCGAAATTTCTCATGCAGTTAAAAAAACACCCGACATAAGAGATTTTATTTGATTAAAGTAATTAACATTTTAATTAATCAAAAATAATTAAATCATTCGGATATTTGATAACATATTATGTAGATGCATATTTTTACTTACATGATTAACTGCATTGAGAACAACATCAAGCTTTTGTCGTTGCCCTTCTTCAGACTGTGTTACTTCGAGTACATCAAGTTTTTTGCCTGTCAGTTTCTCCCATAATTTATGTAAAACCTAAAAGAAATTTGAAATAATTCTAAATTTTCAGGTGTGTACAGTTGCTATTTATATTTCTGGTATTGGGCAGTTCCAATGTTGTTTGCATTAGAAAATTGGACATATTTTACCATAAACGTACTCAGAACGTTTTTATGATATTAGTGATCCATATTAATGTTGTTCACAGGGGCTTTGAAAATTCATCTTTAAGCCGTGAACGCTTTCGTGCGATTATTTTCCACAAATTTCGACGAGGATTAACAAGGGAAGAATTAAATAAATTAATTATACGGCGAGCCATTCTTTCGAGGAACACGAACGACTTAAATAAAACTTTGTTAAAAATTGACAAAATAGCCAACGATATTGGCCTCTTCGTTAACGAGTGTAAAACGAAATAAATGATGAAATCAAGACGGCACACAAATGCACAGAATCCTTATGTAGGTGCATATACTTTTGAAGCAGTGCAACAATTTAAATATCTAGGTGTTATGTTCACTTGTAGCGGTAACTTAACACCCGCAATCGAAGATCGCGTCAACGCCGCCAATAGAAGGTACAATTCACATCTTAGTTTGTTCAGGTCTCGTCTTTTATCTAGATCTACGAAGCTGACCATGTGTAAAACTCTTATACGACCAATTTTGACATACGGTTGCGCGGTGTGGACTATGAAAATTAATGACAGTGCGCTTATTGCTAACTTCGAAAGGAAAATTTTAAGGAAAGTGTTCGGACCCATTAAAAATGAAGATGGCAGCTACAGAATTAGGTACAACTCGGAATTGAACGAACTTATCCAAGGCAAGACAGCTGTGCGTTTTGTAAAGGCGCAGCGTATGCGGTGGCTAGGTCACGTGCTCCGTATTCCTGCTGAATCCGCTGTAAGTAAAGCCATGACTGGAAAGATAACACAGGCCTGCAAAATTTAGCTTTTTTCAGTTTCTAGAATGGCTGTACTTGTTTCTTGTAGTTTTTTATGCGCTGAAAACGAATCTGACCTTCAAAATGCTCCATCACGTCAGGATTTTTGGTAAATGAAGCCTAAAAGGTCAAAAAATGGCCATTTTAGCCATTTTTGATAATTTTTTTTGGGATAGAAATTTTTTTTTTTTTATTTTCGACGAAAAGGTCGCATAGTACAACTCTTTAGTTTAAAAAGACATTTTTTTAAATTATTGTACGATTTTAAAAAAAAAAAAGTTATGACATTTTGAAATTAACAGTTTCAGTTACGCCAATAGACGTTATACCCAACGTATACGTGATGGAGCATTTTGAAGGTCAGATTCGTTTTCAGCGCATAAAAAACTACAAGAAACAAGTACAGCCATTCTAGAAACTCACCCTCGCAGGACTGTGTAATTGGTGCGAAGGCGAAGGGAAGGCCGAGAAACCGATGGATAGACGCAGTAGGAAGCGATCTCACAGCAATGGGAATTCGCAACTACGAAGGAAAAGCAAGTGATAGAACACTTTGGAGGAATTTTGTGAAGGAAGCTTTGACGCACCCCGCGTTGTAATGCTGTGAATGATGATGATTATACGGCGAGCAGGAACCATCCTCAAGCACTAAAAAACTGGTGCAATGAATTTTGTTGTAACCGCTGCCCGTTCACCGGCGAATTCCTGGAAGGTCATCTGAAATTACTAGTGCCCGAAAATATTTATGATGTGTGCGAAATGATTGAGTAAGATAGTCATGGCATGTGGGCATTAGCATGACGAGCATCAATAAAATCTTGCATACCTTGATAACCTTGTGGTAAAATAGATGTATTCGCGCCAGATCCCACACAATTAAAAAAATTAACTTAAAACCGTTTTCAACCACAAATGTTAGTTTTTCCATTACTATGCCAGAAATATAAATAGCAACCCGCATAATATAAGCCCAACCTGTCCGTCGTACAAATCTTCTTCAATGCTTTGTACTATAATTCGTTGCTCAGCTAATTCGTCATTCAACCAGTCGATTAGAATTCGTTGGAGTTTAATAACTTGAGGATCATTTAAAGATTGCGGGTCTATTACCGCTCGTTGCTCCAACTCTTGCAATGTATAGTCTTCTGGAGGTATGTCAAACTGATTGGGCAATCCTGGCGATTCGATTGCATGTTTTCCTTCCTCTTCCACTTTTTGAACTTAAAATGTTAATGTAAAAATAAAATATGAAAGCTCTGTTAAGGTTATTGAGATCGAAAATAAGTAATTTTTTAAAAATTGGTAGTGTTGTCGAGAAATATTAACATAATCTAATAAATTTATGAATAGCTATCATACCACGCCATATCTGCTGCTAACCCTTTTGCATATTGTTGCCCCTATTATGTATTGGAGACATTTGTCAAGTTGTTCATCTAGTACTAGTATCGATATTTGCATTATGCAATGCGATTAATATCGGTGTAAAGAAAAAGCCAGACAATATCCCTGAGTTTGCTCTAAAGGCAAGTACCGTTTTAAATAATTGAGAACTTTGCTGAAAGTATATATATGACAATTTATGTGAAAAAAATGTCAAAATCTTCTTCGTGGCAAACATTTACGATTTTTAGAACAAAGCAGCTTCGAGTTATTTTGTTTGAAGAAAGCGCAAATGTACATATTTTATTAACAAATCCATATTTCCCGGTTCGTTAGTAATTTTAGCTTAAGCAAAACTATCATCGTTTTTTAAAACCTCTTACTGGTCAACTGCGGTACCTCGAGTTCTTAAGCTTTGCGTAGCCCTGCGATTCTTTGCAGAAGGAAGCTATCAAAAATGCTAAGGAAACGTTTTAAACATATTGCACCCTAAATACAAAAGGGTCACAACTCAAAATTTTCCAAAACTGAGTTTTTTGCATAAATTAATTCAGAGTACACTTTTCTAACTGCTGCAAATATTTCGTTCACATAACTATGGGCTCAAGAACAGCTGATTACTTTTATTACACATAAAGAGTTTTATTTTGAGTTCTGCCTCTATAACTGTACAAAGTGATAAATTTCGTGGTATATTATTTTGCATTGTGCCTCTTTAGTTGTGAAAAGTTAGTTCAATTAGGTTAGGAAACTTATAAAATGAAAACATTTTATCAGTTAAAAAGGCACAACTTAAGATAATATCACTAGTTAATCGAAAAAATTTCAGTTAAAGAGTCATAAATCAAAATTTTGTTTTATTTTCGTAAACATAATATAAAATTGAAAAAAATATAGTAGAACCTTCTTCAATGTTGTATATTTTCATGATGGAACAATATTTTCTTTAAATATTACAATAATTTTTACATAAAACGTTTTTTGACTCTCCTGAAAATCTTAGTATTTTGAGTTGTGACCCTTTTGTATTTAGGGTGCGATATGCATAGATAGAACAAAAAATGTGTGCTACTCATATAAAATTTACACGAGTAAAGAACAGCAGACCAACAACAAAATTAATTTTCGGACTGGATTGGATTTCCAGGTGTAATAGGTTGTGTGGAAGGCACCTATGTGCACATAGCTTCTAAGGAGTTACAGCCCTTTTACATAAATCGAAAAAAATATTTTAGCATAAACACTTTAATGGGAAGTAAATTGTCGTTTGTATTTATTTTTAATACATACGTGTAAATTTTGTATAATTCAGGTTTACGACTGAACGAATGAACATAACTTAACATAACAGACATTCACGAACCACTCATGGCCTTTATATGGAATAACAGCATACTCAAGGAAATGATGTCAAATAATGCAGGAGAAAATACATGGCTTTTCGGTAACATATTTTTATGCATAAACTAATGACAGTGATGACCAATGACAATTAACAAACGTATTTGTGAAGCCGGGTTGCCGTTGAAGACATACATGATGAGAGACGCAGAAAGTGGCAGCCGAGAAGGCCGACACAAAAAAAAGCGTTGAACATAATAGAGCATTGCCAAGAACATAATATAGCGAACTTTTGGCGTTTTAAAGTCAAAATTCAAATGCCTATATTCCGAAGGCGGGCTTTATTTTGAACCAGTGAAAGCAACTATAGCTGTAGCCATTTATAATATCGGGCGTCGCTATGTTTCGGGTCCTGCAGAATATGATACCTAAAATTATAACGAGGAAACAGATATACTCGTAAGTTCGGATTTTATATCAACCAGCAATAATCATATAGCTTAAGAAATTAATAATAGTTTACGTAATAATAATTTAATTGAAAAGTTCTTTATTGATTTAAAATCAACTAAAACAGTTAAAATTTCATTTAACAAAAAACAATATTTCATATTGCATAAAGCCTCTTAAAGTATTTACTTAAAATTCTAAAAATTCAAACCTATTACCGAAGTGTGTTGGCTTGGTTTATGCGGTCTGAGATTGGCTTCCAAGAGTGCAAGGTGTTACGCATTGTCCTAGAAATTATAAGGCCAACGCCGCTTTCACCTCTGTCATCCTTTCCGCTGTGCAGTATTGTGTTGCCATACGCTGACGTGCAGGATCGCACAGATGGTTGAGGACTTCGCTAAATTTGGTGTGTCTGCGCGCCACTGATGCAATGTGTAACTGTGTGTTTTTCTTTTTGATTGTTTAGCAGACAGAATGCAAATAATGTGTAGATATTGTGCGGGAGTAGGGATGGGAAGGATAAGGGGGTAAGTAGGTAAGTTCGGAAAAGTGCGAGGACCGTGCTTGACGTGGGATTCGAACCCACAACCCCTAGGATGGTAGGCTAGTGCACTTACGCTAGACTACCGAGACCGCTGGGTTTACGCAGATTTAAAACCATATGCAAATTATTTGCTACCACTTTTCTAGTGCGCATAATGTTCGCTCTTCCGTTGGACCTCCAATACTAAAACTTGGCTGTTTGTAGTCATTTTTTTCTTTTTTTTCGCCTTATATGTAGTTAATCTGCACGTACAGAATTGTGTGTACGAAAATATCATGCTTGAACGTGCGTATATTAATGCAAAAAAACTATATACTATTAGTTCGTTAGCGAAAATGTCCCTTTGTTCGTCATTTTGCCAAAATTTCTGATTCTCCCTTGCAATTGATTAGTTGGATTCCGCTAAATGCGCTCGAACTGCTTACTAGCCGTTATTATTACTGATCTTGAAAATCCATCCAAAACCATTTGTTAATTATCTATATAAACACATTCAGGTTTTCACATTTACTTACAATTAATAAATTCGCACAACTTCTCCTTCCAAAGAGGATAAAAAAAATGACAACTGGTGACGAGCAGTTGCCTCACTTTGACGCGTATACTCGATACTATAAAATAAGGTAGTAGCCGATTTGTTTTTTTCTTTCACCTTGTACATGTGGCTGTCAACGTACAAAACATTGTTGTAGACCAATGAATGCGCCTTGGATAGTAGAAAGTCATAATACGGATGATTGAGCTACCTGGCAGGGCTGCCGACGGTTAGTAACGGGCTACCAATTTATTTTAAGTTGCCGAGAGGCTACCAGTCTTTGTACATAATAGGTGTATATATAGTAGATATTTGTAGGTTGTTGTGGTAGCAGGTTAAACATTCTCCATACAATTACGGAGAATGCTGCTGGACCGACAGTCCTTGGCCGAATATAAATCCGGGTCGTCCCGGTAACGTAGAACCGACTGCCGTGGGAGTGGCAGCATATTTTCTTAATCGATTGTAATTTAAATATATGTACATACGAGTATATTGTTTTATTCTGTAGAAAACATTTCGATTACGTATTCGACGAGTCGAAATTCCAATCCTGAGTTGGGATAAATCTTCTGATTTCAAAGGGGATTGACTTCCGACAGTTTTCAACAGAAAATCAAATTTGCTGTGACTCTACCGTTAGGTGACACCACCCTGACCGGAACGACCCGGATTTACATCCGGCCAATGACAACCCTCCAGCAGCATTCCCCGTACATTCATGGGGAATATTTAAGCTGATACAACAACATTCACTTCCTGAAATAAAAAACTCGTCTTCAAGCCGGTTAAATTTAAAATGTTTCTACGACATACTGGGACAAAATAATGATGTATCTAGCTCGAAGAAAATCGTGAAATGAAAAATTAAGAATTTTGTATGTGAGGTAAATGAAAGACAAATGCTCACTGTAGATAACGATGCCAGATATATCCAATTCGATACGAAATTAAAAATGTTGTGCATACCTAAATAAGATCAAGTTACATACTTCAGCAACGGCTTCTTTTAAGCTCATCTATGTATATATCTATATATATATATAATATATAAAAATGAAATGATGTTCGTTTGTACGCATTTTTTTGGGCCGATACGAGGCCAATTTTATTCGTTTTTTTTTTCATATTATAGGGGTCCACTAGGGTAAGGTTTTTAGCAAAAAAAAAATTTCTTTTAAATATTTTCTTCATATAAAAAAAAGAAAAAATCAAAATATTGTACAAAACAAACTTGCTCGATTCTTAGATTAAAGTAAGTTTCGAATCGACATTCATTTTATGTGTACAACTTTTTTTGAATTTTTCGTTATTGTATACAGACATTTCAAATAATTCGAATGAAAAATTTTTTTTTTTATTTCTTCCATAAAATATTACACCTGTCGTTAGACAATAAGTAATTTGATTTACAAAAAGATGGAATGAGAGTGATATTGAAGGGCCAATGCCCCCCCCAAGCTCATTTAGAAGAAATATATACATATTATTTAAAAACAAGTGGTTAACAAACAATGATATATACGATTAGTTGACAATTGATTACAAGGATTTTGCAAGATCTGTTGGTGTTTGACGGTTAAGCCGACTTTGGGTCGATTTTTCTTTATTTGGTAGTCTTCTCATCATAGGATTTGTATGCGTTAATAGTCTATTTATGTGTCTTCTGCTAGCGCTTTGTATTGTTTCATCAATAGTATCGATGTCAAGGTCGCGATGAATATCTGCGTTAGGTATGTACCAAGGTGCATTAGTTAAGGTCCTAAGTATTTATGAAAATAATGTTTCAATTCAATTGAGCAATGCTTTCTTTGACCAATTCTATATGGAAATGAATGCGTTTGCAAACGATGTTTTCGGCTATGAACAAATGTTGGAATCGAATGAAAAAGGAAAGAAACGCGAAATGATAAAAAAAATTCTTGGAAAATTTAAAATGAATGGTGCTTCATTGGAAAAATTCAAAGGTAATAAGAACATACGCAAGATAAAGTTAGAATTCGAATTTTTAGATTTATTTTGTTTATTTCTCATTTTTTCAGAAGTACACCACACAACAACTCATTCCAACTCTGATTTTGAAATCCTGTTGGAATTGGTGATCGATAATTTTGTCACTATAATGGTCAATGGAAATTTGCGTGTATCAGACCCTGCATATTATTTACCATATCAACTTTTTATGGAACATATGGACCAAATGAACACAAAAAAATAATTTAGTTTTGTTTTGATTTTTTGCAACATTTTGGTTTTCAGTTAATACAATAAAAACAATACTGTTTTTTCGTGAACACAAAATTCTAAATTTATTACCTTGTTTGTTTAGAATTTTTTTAGAAAAAAAGTAAATTTTTTGGTTTTGAGGAAATTTGTTTATTGTTGCTATTTGTGAAAGCGTAGATATTTGTAAGTATTTGACTATAATCCTAAAAGTTAATGGAATACCACTATGACACATAGAAAACATTTTTTCAAAGGGGTGTTTTTCGAAAATTATAAAAAAAATTGTTTTCAAAAATTTTGAAGAAATAAAGTAAAATAAAAAAATTTCGAAAGCATGAAATTTTTTCAAAACCAAATTTTCCTCAAAAAGATAAAAGAAATTTCTTCGAAGAGGTATTTTTCTAAAATTACAAAAAAAAAAATTTCAAAAATTTTAAACAAATAAAATAAAATAAAACTTTTTCAAGGGTATGAAATTTTTTCAAAACAAAATTTTCTGAAAACCAAACAAAATTAAAAAAAAAAATGGTGTTTTCAAAGCATTTTATATTCCACTATTAATAGAGAATACTTTTTTTCGAGGGGGTGTTTTTCAAAGCGGAAAAAAATCTTTTTTAACAAATCAATTTAAACTTTTACAAAAGTATGAAATTTTTTCAAGAACAAAATTTTCTCAAAAACGTTAAATTAAAAAAAAAATAGTTTTTTCAAAATATTTAATTTTCAGCAATTAACTGAGAAGAAATTTGTTAGAGCGAAGTGTTTTTCAAAACTTCAAAAAACACTTTTTAACCAAAAAAAATAAACCTTTTTTCAAAAACAACAGGAATGATAACATTGCCTAACAATTTCTGCACTTTTGCACAGTCTAAAGAGGCATTGATACAGAGTGTATTTCCAAACATAGTTCAACATTACAAAAACCATGATTGACTCAGCGAAAGAGCAATTTTAGCTGGGAAAAATAAGGACGTCAATGATATAAATTCAGCTATTTTAGATCAAATACCTGGTGGCATAGTTGCGTATAAGTCAATAGACACTATTACTGGTCAAGATGAGGTCGTAAATTATCCAACTGAATTCTTAAACTCACTCGATTTGCCAGGCTTACCACCTCATAATTTACGATTAAAAATTGGAGCACCGATTATTATGCTGCGCAATAGTAATGTGCCCCGACTTTGCAACGGTACCAGACTCGCTGTGAAGAAGCTAATGGGTAACGTTATCGAAGCAACAATTTTCAAAGGGAAGTACAAAGGAGAAGACATTTTGATACCCTGAATTCCACTGATTCCGGCGGATTTACCATTCGATTTCAAACGTTTGCAGTTCCCTATTCGCCTTGCCTTCGCTATGAGAATTAATAAGGCGCAAGGACAGTCTCTACAAATGTGCGGTATTAATTTAGAATACCCAATTTTTTCTCATGGACGATTGTATGTAGCTTGCTCACGAGTTGGCAAACCATCGTCATTATTCACGCGAAAGATGAAAAAACCAAAAACGTTGTCTACCAAAAAGTGTTACAATAAAGTTCGAATGAAATTGTATCAAAGAATTTGCTTTGTTTCGTATTAATTTTATTCTCTTTCAGCAAATCATTGAATTTATCGTCTAGCGAAGCGGGCGAGGGTACGCTAGTGATATTATAAGTAAATGTGACTTTTTTGTATCTCAAATAAAAGTGCTTAATGATCACGAACTTAAAATCTATTGTAATAATCTCAATAAAAAATAATAACAATCTCTATAAAAAATAATAATCTCTATAAAAAATAATAATAATCTTTACCCAAAATAATAATAATTTCTTTAAATAAAAAATACTGCGTATTCTGACAAAACATGAAATAACATTTTGATAAATACAGTAGGTTCTGTTTTTATGCGGATTTTTTTATGCGGTTTTGAAATAGTGCGGTTTTTTTTTTAAATTACAAAATGCATGTCGACCTATCGGGAATTATACATATAAACAAGATTCTAAGCCAGCTAAGCAAAAACTCATCACAGATTACATCAGAAATGCTAACCCTACAAGTATGGAACCGCCTGCATAACTATCTAGTTCAGACGTGTACATTTCCTCAAGTCACGAAAGTGATTTTACGCCAAATCCTAAACGAACGCGCAACATGTGGGTATTGTCTGATTTTATTTCTGACTTAAATTTATTTTTCGATTCTGACGTTTCTTAAATAAAGATATAATTTTCAAAAATACAATATTTTGTTTATGCGATTTTATTTAATTATTTCAGATTCATGCGGTCTATGGAACGTATCTATAGTTATAATATGGGACTAGTGCCCTTTTTTATGCGATTTTATTACATTATTTCAGATTTATGCGGTTTTAGCACTTTTGAAACGTATCTATAGTTTTACTATAGAACTGGTAGCTTTTTTTATGCTGTTTCTTGCGGAACGTATCTACCGCATAAAAACAGAACCTACTGTAGTATGAATTATAAAATCTAAGTTACATGCTTGCTGGGTTAACAATTGCTTTATGCATTTCTCTTCAACGATATTTCAGTATAAGAATCAAGTACGGTCGTAAAAAACCCAATTTTTAAGATTTTCCTGGGGATTCTATAGGGACCCTAAGAGTTTCGGACCTTGATCTTTCTATTTGGCGTGGTATAAAGGAAAATTTATCCTCCGTTTTTTTAACCACGGTCAACCAGATAGAACTTTTCCCGAACCATCTGTCACAAATGAATTCAATAATGCGTCATACCATGTACATTAACGGTGTGACCAGTCGTGGTGATTCGTAAGTAGCGTAATTTCTGCCCGTACAAAGAACAAGTTAACATATTCAACTATGGCATGGCGATTCATAGATTAATTAAAATTCCAATAGTTTTAATTATATTCATAGAATCTATTGATGCTATTGATATCTTAAAAACAGATGTTCATGTTTATATGTATGTAAAACCTACCTTCCTTTGTTCCTTTCTTTCGACCTAATGTACTAAATTTATCCCAAAAACTTTCTTCCCTTTCTCCACTTCTCACATTACCAATGGAATGGGGAGATTTTGAGCGCCGTAAAGACATTGCAGATATAAATTTACTATGTGAAAATATTGAGTTTTAATTTATCAAACTTTGGGTGTATATATACTTCCTCAAACAATCTCAACCTGCTATCGATATACACCTTATCGATATAATGTATATTGCTAATGCTAAGTTCCCACGACATTGCTGTTTGTAATGTTATCAAAATTCGTTCTCAATAATAATTCGCAACATACAATACGTGAAGCAAATCATCTCATTGATAGGATTATAATAAAATTTCAATAGCCGTGCAAACTATAAAACCTTAGGTGTCTTCCCTAGTTTCGGAAATTGGATTGGTTTTTAATGTAATGCTACTTAAACAGCGGCCGTAGTAGCCGAATATTTAGTGCGTGACTACCATTCGGAATTCACAGAGAGAACGTAGGTTCGAATATCGGTGAAACACTAAAATTAGGAAAAACCTTTTTCTAATAGCGGTCGCCCATCGGCAGGCAGTGAAAAAACCTCCGAGCGTATTTCTGCCATGAAAAAGCTCCTCATAAAAAATATATCTGCCGTTCGGACTCGGCTTGAAACTGTAGGTCCCTCCATTAGTGGAACAACATCAAAACGCACACCACAAATAAGACGAGAAGCGCGGCCAATCACCCAAAAAGGGTGTACACGCCAATTATATATATATACTTGAACAATTTCAGGCAAAGTATAATCAAATATTTAATAAAACATGGTAAAATGATAGGGAGGGATTTCTGAACAAATTTATAATAACCTGTTTTCCGGAAATAATACTTTTGCTCTTGTTGTTGTAGCAACATGCTTATTCACATATATGAACGGTAAATGACGCTGGGGGGCAAATCCCATTCAAAAACGGGAGTGGGTTAAGTACAATGCTGTAATCTTTATAACTCCCAACATTCCAATACTCACCACTCTAACATTCTCCTTCATAGTTCCGCACATAATTACATTTTTTTTAACTTCAATTTAATTCATAAAATACGCAGTAATACAGGTGTTTTTACTAATTTTTATCCTCTTCTTCTTCTTAATTGGCGCGATAACCAATTACGCGATTTTTACCAAGTTTAACAAAGCGCGCCAGTCGTTTCTTTCTCGTGCTAACCGGCGCCAGTTGGACAGACCAAGTGAAGTCAAGTCTTTCTCCACCTGATCTCTTCCTCTGCTACCAGCTCTGCTACCAGCTGGCACCGCATCGAATACTTTCAGAGCCGGGGCATTTGTATCCATTCGGATGACATGACCCATCCAACGTAGCCGCTGGATCTTTATTCGCTGCACTATGTCTATGTCGTCATAAAGCTCATACAGCTCATCGTTCCATCGTCTGGGATATTCGCCGTTGCCAACGTGCAAAGGTCCAAAAATCTTACGCAGAATCTTTCTCTCAAACGCTCTAAGCGTCGCTTATCGTATGTTGTCATCATCCACGCTTCTGTGCCATATGTTAGGACGGGCATGTTAAGAGCCTTGTAGAGTGTTAGTTTTGTTCGTCGAGAGAGGTTTTTACTGCTCAGTTGCCTACTTAGTCCAAAGTAACACTTGTTGGCAAGAGAGATTCTACGTTGGATTTCATGGCTGACATTGTTATGGGTGTTAATGCTGGTTCCTAAATAAACAAAGCTATTTATCGCGACCATTGGTTTTTGTTATAAAATAAAGAGTCAAAATTAAGGACTAAAAACTTGGTTTTTATTAAAAAACATAAATAGTCAAATATAATAAAAGACTGTCTCATATTTTATTTGGCGGGGTTGAAAAAAAAATTTCCGAATGGGTTGTTGCGTGACCACCATCCGGCAATCACAGAGAGAACGTTGGTTCGAATCTCGGTGAAACACCCAAAATTAAGAAAAACATTTTTCTAATAGCGGTCGCCCCTCGGCAAGCAATGGCAAACCGCCGAGTGTATTTCTGCTATGAAAAAGCTTCTCATAAAAATATTTGCCGTTCGGAGTCGGCTTGAAACTGTAGGTCACTCTATTTGTGGAACAACATCAAGACGCACACCACAAATAGGAGGAGGGGCTCGGCCAAACATCCAACAAAAGGGTGTTCGCGCCAATTATATATATATTACAACAAAAAACACATGGCCGTCGTACAAAATCCAAAGGACGAATTACCTATTAGGATTCCCTCAACCACACATTTCACGCATCACTGCAACCCTTACAGGTCATTGGAAGGTAGAAAGGATCATTCAGCCAGATTCAACCTCCCTTTCAATGCCATCTGCAGAAGCTGTCAATCGGAAGAGGTGAAGGAAAGTCTTTTTCCACTACTTATGTGAATGTTCAGGGCTAGTTAGGGCAAGACTTCGCTCTTTCGGTAAGCCTTTCTTACAGCAAATTAATGAGATCTCAGACATCGAGATCTTACAAAATGGATCTGACTCAGAAAAAAACAAGACATCGTCACACAAGAACAGTGGTAGTACACCAGTGCTGGTCGCTAATTAGGATTATTTCAGTAGAAATACTCAACCACACACACAACCCCATTTACAAAAATTATAAATTTTCTGCTAAGGTGATTAATTTTGTGCCACCTTGTATAAAAAAAAACTTGGCAAATCAAAAAACAATTGTTAATAACAGACTTTGTTACAGCGAAAAAACTAACTGCAATCGTTAATAATTTGTATAAAACCTGACAAATGGCCTGCTGGGCATATCTGACATACATATTTACTTACATTTTTGGTCTAGTCCGTAATGAACGTGCACGTTTTTTATCAAGAAGCTATAGATATTTATAAAATTTATTTTTTTCCCTAATTTCGATTTGAATTTTTATATGATTTGTACTTATAATTGAATTTTCACTATGCACTAATTCTTTCTTTTTAATAGAAATATTTTTTTTTTTTCGTTTTATATGTACTTATGTAATATGGATTTCATGATTCCTTCTTTTGCACGGTTTTATGGGAAAATATTTAGTTTTGTATTCAGCTTACACGATTTTTTAAAGTTGTAGAGCATATCCCCAAATTTACCATATGTCGCATGTTTATTTTTATACAATTTTTTTGGACGCTTTTCTAAGGGACGTATCTACCGTGTCAAAAAAAGAGCTGGGTGTTCACTGGGTTAGTAACAATTCTGCTGTTAACTTTGCATTTCTTATGGCAATCATTATTTTTGTTTTTCAATTCAAGGAAGAAGAAAAATTCCCAACGCGCCAATTACAATCTTGTGTATACAAGATTCCGCATTGCTACTGCTAAGCTTTGGTACGCCAGCAATCGTATATATAAAATTCAAAGGGAAGATTTGTTGTATGTAGTAAGAAACAAAAATTGTAAGAGAAAATGTGGTAAATTAGCGTAATTATAGATTAAACATGTAATAAAAAATCTATTTCTATTTCTCTATTAGATATGCTTGTAAAAATCCTAATACGAGTACCGTTGGTATAGTTTCACTATAATCACTTTTATTACATTACATTTTTGGTTCAAAAAGCAAGCTTTTTAGACTATTTATTTACATATTATACAAATGTGTTTTTTTTTTAATTAACATTGTACATTTTTTTGGTAGGCTCCCCAATGTTGCCATTCAGAGGAATAGATGCGTTTTCAGAGCTATCTGAAACATCTTCGCTGTCACTTGATCTTATATCACCAGACATCTGAAAAAGGCAAGAAAGAGTTTTTATAACTGCATATTAAAAAATTAAAAAGAAAAATAAGCAAGATTTAATAATAATAAACTAGATTTTTTTTCTTCAGGTTATAGAAAATCGAATTTGTATTTCACAATAGCTTCTAATATTCTGAGTACCATAAAACAATGCCTCAAAAATATTCTATATGTATATTCGTGTTACCCCAATCCGCTGTATGAGCTTTGTTATTAAAACTAACTGTGTTATTGCAAAACATGAAACTAGGCTCGCAGTGCTTTATTTCATTACACGCCATTATAAAGAAATGCGTTGGACTTAGGTTGTCTTTTGATCGGAAAACTTATAGCTCCTGGTGACGCTCAAGCATGCATGCCCTGCAGCTTATACATATGTGTGCGTGTCGGATGCATGACGCTAATATCTAAAATTTTTGATTTTCATCATGCGAACGCCGACAACAAGTATAGTATGTGTGACACGAAGCAAGTTCGTGTATCACCCGACATGGACATGCATGGTTCAGCGTCACCACGAGCTATTAAATCGTTAATTTTGCGATAGAGGGAAGTGTTTTAGATAAACGACTGATCCATAGCAAATACATATTTGTATGCACCTCGTCACACACATAGTGACACACTGCGAAGCAAATAACGATAATGATATTATTCCTTTTCTGAAACTTAATAAATAACCGAAGTAAATGAGCGAGGAGCCGCGGTTACAGTAAATGGCGAGCGTTACCGTGACATGCTCAACGAGTTGTTTCCAAAAATTGAAGAGGATGACATGGACGACATTTGGTTTCAACAGGACGGTGCACCTTGTCACACGCCGAAGTTACACTCGAATTTTTGGCTACCGTTTTTGAAAACCGAATAATCAGCCGAAATTCCGATATCAATTGGCCGCCTCGAAGCTGTGATTTAAGCCCGTTGGACTATTTTTTGTGGGGAGCCGTTAAGGGCAAATGCTATACGAACCATCCAGAGACGATTGATGCTTTAAAACACGAAATCGAAGTTGCCATTCATGAAATTGGATCCCAAACAATCGAAAATGTGCTTAAAAATTGGGTTGATGGAATGGCCTACTGTAAAGCCAGTCGTGGCAGTCATTTGAACGATATTATTTTTCATTCATAAATGACAATGTTCAATCTTCAAAATAAAAAAAAAAAAGTTTGAAAAAATATTGATTAGTTTTTTTTTTTATAGCCGATTCAAAAAGTAAATTTTACATGGCCCACCCTTTATGTGTGTGTATATGCGCATATGTACATATATAAATTCACATATGTATTTGTATTTGCATATACCTTCCTCCTGTGTGCATGGTAATGAACCATATCTCTGTTGAGAATAGGAAGATGATAGGAAAAGTAGGAAATGAAAGGGGGTGTTTCGAGTGTAATGTGTCTTGAAAAAGGCAAATCGATGATGTTGCCTCTTAGTGTTGTTGATTTATTAACGTCTGATGCACAATCGAAATTGAACATATCTTTCATGAATTTGATAAATGTTTCGTCATTTTTCACGTTTGTGTAAATGTAACTTGACCTATTCCATTGCGATTCCATTTACCTCCTTCTCTATATCGTGTAAAATTAAAATTTTGTTTTGAAAATTGCAACCATTACATCAGTATTTTCTTATGACGTTGTCACGTTAAACTATCGTCAGTAAACCGACTTTACAGACAACCGCTTTTATATTTACACTTTATTTTAAATTTCGTAGTTTTATTTTATCTTTAATTTAAAGGTATGAACAAAGTGGTCAAGAATTTCTTAAGCAACCATAAATCGCAATAATATCAGAGTTAGAAATGAAATGAATGAAATCGCTGAAAATTCACTTCAATTAAATAGTAATTTGGATTTCTTTCCGGTGACCGCAACCATGAACACGGAAAAAGGTTCCATAAAGACATCGCATTAATAAAATAACTCTTCAGTCAGCATATTCCCAAAACCAAAGTTAAAGGAAGTTATACGAATCAAAGAAACTTGTTTGAATACCGTCCTTGATAAGTTATTTGCACTCTCACCCAAACATTTTAAAACTTCACCTCTCTGTAAAAACAAAGTCGGAGTTTCTGGGCTAGTACTGTCTTCGGAAAAGTTAATTCTGGAGGCATTATCTTTCATAATTGAAGCATTCTGATTTAAAATCATAACGTATGTTCGTGTTGAGTAAATTTTTGTAAAGTTGTTAGACTGTGCAATTGGAGGTGAAGTCTGCAGAAATAGCTCTTAAAACGAAAAATGTTTTATTTTTTAAGCATTATACATTTTTAAATTTGTTTTATTTAATGTTTAAAGTATGTATTATGTAACTGCGAAACTTTATTATTTAGGTGCTCATTTATTTTCTAAGCCTTTTCCCAAAAAAAAATTAGCTTTGTTAAAGGTTTTTTAATGAATTTTTAAAATTAAAGTAATATTAAAACGACAAAAATTGTGTTATATGCTGCTAAGAAAATATTAGGATAATCAAATATTAAACTTTTGTTGATGATTGGTGTCCAAAAACTGAAAAATAAGTGTTGGTCGAATGAACTAGTATTAGTTTTCCATATTATATTACAAAGTGCTTGTACTTTGTCAGAAATGACGCAAAAGTATAAATAAATCGGATGGCCTAAAATAAAGCGTGTTTTTTAGTTTTCACATTCAACTACAGTAGGTTCTGTTTTTATGCGGTAGATACGTTCCGCAAGAAGCAGCATAAAAAAAAAACAGCATAAAAAAAGCTACTAGTTCTATAGTAAAACTATAGATACGTTTCAAATGCTAAAACCGCATAAATCTGAAATAATGTAATAAAATCGCATAAAAAAGGGCACTAGTCCCATATTATTACTATAGATACGTTCCATAGACCGCATGAATCTGAAATAATTAAATAAAATCGCATAAACAAAATATTGTATTTTTGAAAATTATATCTTTATATATCTTCCATACTTGTAGGGTTAGCATTTCTGATGTAATCTGTGATGAGTTTTTGCTTAGCTGGTTTAGAATCTTGTTTATATGTACAATTCCCGATAGGTCGACATGCATTTTGTAATTTAAAAAAAAACCGCACTATTTCAAAACCGCATAAAAAAAAGCCGCATAAAAACAGAACCTACTGTATATATTTTTTCGCTCTTATCAATTTGTATTAATATGCAGTTTAGTTCAGTTATCTTACCAATCCTTTCTGCAAGGAGTCAACAACAATTTTCAGAATCAGGTATGTCCAAACTATATGTAGAAGCAGGAGCAATATTAAAAGTGTGTTAAATATGTAGTACGCTGGGAACATCGGCAAAATGTTTGGAGCTTCAACAGAAGAGCTGTAAAACAAAATATATTTATTGTTTAAATCGCGAAATTTCATAAAACTATAAGTGTTTCTTTCAGATATATAAGTATAATATAATACTATAGAAGTTTCGTTAGGAATATATATTATTAGCACAGAGCCTTTGACGAAATTACAACCGTGTGAATTCTTCCTCTACAGGGTACGTACGTTATTTGAAGACAACTTGAGAGTAGAACTAATAAGCTTTAATTTTGCACAAAATAACACAACATTAACTTATTATATATCTATTAAATAGTTCAATAAAATTTCCATTAGCAGCAATAGCCTCCTCAATCCGGGTATGGAAACGATTGCATGCCCGAATCATCATTATTATTATAATTATTTTCAGAGAAGAAACCGTACAATGAGAAGGTTTCACGCTCAACTATGCCCCATATGTAATAATTCATGGGAATGAAAATTTTCAGCCATCCAATCTGCGTCGCCATCGCTTTGTGTGAAATCGTTGCTGAAAGATGTATGGGCTGTCACCGCATACATTATAAATCAAGAAATTCCACTGTATCTAGAACCTCGAAACCAAACCAGCTTTTGCGTGAAATCTTCGAGTGCACAAAAATGAGAACCTTTGTCGGATTGGAACATAGCCATCTGTCATTTCTGCAGCTGGTCTTTTGATCTTGATCAACCTTTTTTCGTCAGAAAAAACCGATATCATCTTAGGCGCTTCAGGGTGTTTAATTTTGTTTAGAAGGCGTTTTGATTATGTAGGATTTTTACCGGATGTCTTCATAAAAAACTCGACGAATAAGACGCTCACAACCATTAAGCTCCCTCGGAAAGTCCTCGTCAATGATCGCTTGCACTTGTTGAAATAGCCGAATGGGTTGGTGCGTGATTACCATTCGGAATTCACAGAGAGAACGTTGGTTCGAATCTCGGTGAAACACCATAATTAAGAAAAAATATTTTTCTAATAGCGGTCGCCCCTCGGCAGTGTATTTCTGCCATGGAAAAGCTCCTCATAAAAATATCTGCCGTTCGGAGTCGGCTTGAAACTGTAGGTCCCTCCATTTGTGGAACAACATCAAGACGCACACCACAAATAGGAGGAGGAGCTTGGCCAAACACACAAAAAAGGCGCCAATTATATATATATATACATATATTATATATATGTCCTCAAATAGAAAACAAGAAAATGTATCCCTAACAGATTAGTTCAACCGAGTTTACCAGAACTGGTTGACAAAATAGACGTTTGGCCCGATGAGCACCCTAGATCAGCTTAAGGGGGTCTTCTACCGTCGCGCCTTAATCTCGGGCCTATTTTTGGGAATTAATTACAAAGCAACCACTTGAGATAATGAAATCAGATTTTTTTTATTTAATTTGCACAAGTTTGCACTATTTAAAAATATATTTTTCAAATCGAATTCTTTGGCCCTGTGTCCTTGAACCGTCCTCGAGGTTGCCCTTGTAAAAATGTCCTAGGCGACTTTGTGGCACGCGATCGACCATTTTACTTATCTGAAATCAAAAAAAATTTTTTTTTTTATCATAAAGTGTAGCGTTGGCTATGTTTTCCCAGTGGCGATTTTAAATATTTTGAAATTTGTAAAAAATGCGTGATTTTAAAAAAAAAGTTTGAAAATTTCCTCTTTTTTTTACACTTTAGAGGCCCGCAAAATTAAACTAATCAAAAATTGAAAAAAGTGGTCTGGGAAAACATAGCGAGATGTTCACTGAATAACTGGAAAAAAGATGGAATGAATTCGACAAATATTTATAGTAGATGTGTGACCAGAAAGTTGAAAAAAGTCAACTTTCGGGAAAAGGCGTTTAAAGATAAAGAAACGCTCGAAAATGCCACGCGCATGCATGTATTCTCCCCGAAATGCTCATGAAGGAACATGTTTTTCATAAAACCCTCTTTATAGCATACTCTTAACATTAGTAGCTTTTAAAAAATCTAAAAAAAAAAAAAATCGATTTTTTCAAACCGTGACGGTAGAAGACCCCCTTAACCACTGATATAAGACCCAATATAAGCGCCACATGTTTCTTGCTGAGTCTTCTAGCACATGCAATAGATGGGCGTCGACGTTTAAACGTGGTTTTAGCAGCGAAAGTGTTAGAAGAGGATCATATTGATTTAATTATTTCAGAAAATTCAATGGAAAAAGCGACAAGCTATGACATATTAGACAAAATATTATTATTTTACTGTAAGATTCTCATCTAAATTAATGTGTTGCTCAACTTGCTTACAGCTTATAATAAAAACGGTGCTCCTTGTGATATTAAAGACGGTTTGGATGAAGCAACTGTGATATCGACCCCAGCAATCTCTGATAAATCTGCAAATGATTTTACACCAAACTGAATTAAAAAAATATTTAGACCAACCACTTATTCTTCATAATGTTAATATATTCTGATATAAGCATAGTTCCAATTTTCCTAATTTAAAAACGGCTGCGAAAGAGTCAGTTGAATACTCTCCACCCACGAGTGTTGCTAGCGAGCAATTGTTTAGTAAAGCACGTCAGCTGTACATCTTTGTTTTCATTCTTCAGTGCGATAATTTTGATTGTTAGCTTTAAAAAACGCAATAGCAGCAAGATTCAAGTTTACAGATATGCTATGAAAGTAGTTTTTGCAATCGATACAATCAATTGCTTTTGTTTTTTTTTTTTGGGAGTAGAAGTTTCGCGCGATTAATATTTGTTAAACGAATCAACACTAACTGTAAATGACAATGTATGATATCCGCAAGTTCCTCTTACAAGAAATGTAGGTGGCTTTGCAAAAATATAATGTATTGTGTGCCGATTCTTAATATCCATAAAATCCATATATCTGCAAAAAGTCGTCAGATGGTATTCAGTGGACTCCTGCAATAACAGAACTGTAGATGTTATGGGTGCGTGTCACCAAATGGTGACAGTGTGAACAGGTGGAGTATGTTCAACCGCAGGATTATTGGAACTTATACATGTGTCCCACGCTGAGCGCCAAAATGTTGTATCAAGAAGCCTTTTCCTTGATGCTGTGATTTGTGTAGGTTGTGAGCGACGGTGTATAAGCAGTCAATAGTCTTGTAAAAAAATGCAATAATTGCCAAAATGACATAACAAGGCAAACAATGTCACGCGAAACTAAAAAAGTACGACCACTCTTCTTCAGCGGATATTAGAGATTAATTTGATAGCAATCATGTTAGTTACTTATAGCGAATACTAGTTGGTAAATATGAGTGCTAGAAGATTATAGTGGTTATGAGTGTGATTATGATAACTATACAATGTGTGAATGTGTATGTGTGTGTATGTAACTCACAGGGAACTTGAAGTGTAACCAATTAAAAAGGCCATAAATTTAATTTGGAAAATTACTTTTATTCAATTCAAAGCAAAAAGTGTGTGAAAATAATACAAAATTAAGAATCAATTAACTCTTGCTCAATATGACCACCTTTTGCCTTGACTATGGCCTTGAGACGGTCCAGAAACGAATCGCAGGCTGCCCGAAGTGACTTGCAGGTATTTTGGTCCACTCGCAGACACTGCCTTTTTTCAGCGCCTCGAGACTAATGAATCTTTTAGTTCAGACCTTGCTCTCCAAAACGGGCCAAAGAGAATAATCCATCGGATTCGAGTCTGGTGAATTTGAGAGCCATAGTGTGGACGTTATGAAGTTGTGAGATGGTGCCGAGTCCTGTTGAAACGTCCATGGTCTGCCACCGAAATGTTTGTCTGCCTACGGCTTCAAAGCAACCTTCAGAATACTTTCCCGATAATATTTAGCATTTATCTTGATGCGATAGAAGAGTGCCCATCTGCGGTTACAGCGGCCCAAATCATTATCTGTAGCGGGTGCACCTTCTGGTGGTCAATCGATGACTCCATTTCTCGTATGAACACAATGATGCTTTCGGCCAAGCGAAGCAACTCCTTCGCTCTCTCAAGTCCGACTTGTTGCTGCTTTGCGGTGTGAGATCATGCGCCTTTTGGCTTTTTGACTTGACTTTGAGATAATTTATCAGTATGCGACGGATGCCTTTTATATTCAGATATTTGTCAGATATTTTCAAGTCGGGGATTTTGCTCAAGTCGCTTCTTCACTTTTTGAACCATTTCACGTTACGTGCAGCCTTTCGATGACCACCTCCATGATGTTTCGCGATGCTACCAGTATCATTGTAACGAGTAATGGTGAGATAAACAAAAACTTTATTTACTTTAAGGTGCTCGAGCTTATGAACAATCGCTGGTTGCGATTTTCTAGCCAAATATAATGCAATGACACTAACTATTACGTTTGAAATCCATTACTGATTTTCTTTTTTCGCCTTTACTCTCGGCAAAATGCTTTCACGCGCTGGTTCACAACACTTTGGACTGTCATTAAGCTAACTAACAGACAGCTGATGCCCGTGCATCAGCTGCGCGAGCGGTCTGAAGTTGGTTACACTTCGAGTGCCGGACCCTGTAAATAAAAAAACATGTTTATAACGGCAGTCTTTCTTAAGTGTTCTTGATGAAGGGGCAGGTCGCACCGAGAGCCTTATTATAGCTACTGGTGAGTTTTTGTACTACTTGATTGAGACTGACGCTTGTATCTACACTTTGCATATGCGCCTTTTCAAGTGATTTCATAAAGGTGGTTCTATACAAAGGCCAATTGGTCTTTCGATAAAATGAATATATCCAGATAAGATCTTGCTAAATTGAAGGCTTAAGGTTTGCTGTTAAAACTAGATACCAGTAGCATGTAGCCTAGCGTACTCAGTCCGCAAACTCTATTGGTACGAACCTAGTACTCTTAGAAGAGAATAACGTCATCTCCGCGATTTGCTAAGTGGATTAATAAACCATCAAAGGCCTATTTCAAATGGTGGAGATTAAACTGCAAACATTTAATGCCGATCAGACTTTGCAGTTTCCACCTAAATGATCGTAATCGCCCTAGTCTTCATTGGTCGTTCTCTTCATAGACCTCTTATCCATGTCAGTCTTTCAGAATCAGAGTAGTAGTAATTCTCTATCATGGCATCCGCTGATGCCTCCTTAAAGGTATTAGGATTTGCAATGGGCGGTCCCTTTTCGACGGTCCCACGTGACTAATTTGATGCAGCCTTTTTATTACCCCGCACCACGTACTCTGAAGAGAAGGTAAACGTTCAGAACTTCAATCTATCCCCACTAATCTTTAGAAACACCGCAGTCCATTTTCGACCTATTCACGACAGCTATCATCCTGCCGCCACCTTTAATGACAGATCTATAAGATATCCGTATAACATGCTTAGTAGGATGCACGAGAGGTACGAGGCCCATCGAAATTGATGTACTTTGCCGAAGTCAAAGAGGCCTTATCCTTCTCGGACAAAGAATTCTCGTCTATAGCCTCATCTGCCAGCTTAGAAGAATGCATGTCTCTAACAAATCGTGTCTCTACGATCCCTGCTGTCACGGCAGAATTGATAGCCGGCAATGGAAGCTGAATTGGAGGGGTTGCCACCTTTCGGATTTTTAAGAAATCCAGACTCGGCACTTTTAGTGGTGAATTAAACAGGAAATTGATTTTTGGTCCCATTGGTCCGCTCACATGGAGGAACTTGTGCAAGTAATGCTGGAAAATATAGAAAGTCTCGGTTTAAGACTGGGCTATTTGATGCCAGGTTGAGTCTCCGCACAAATCGTATGCCACCTTACGTCTACACAGGGGATAAAAGGACAGGAAAGAAAGGCTAAGGAAAGGGAAAAGAAAATGGGAATGGGATGACCTCTTAACATTCTTATGGGTGTGAACCGGTAGTCTTTGCCCTTATTATTTTTGTTTCTTCATTTGTTTTAGTTGTTGATTATTGCTGCGCTGGCCGACAGGGTGGAGACGGTGGGGGACAGATGCATTGCTCCCGCCATGACAGAATGAACCGCAACGAACCGTTTGTTTATTTTAAACAAAAATATGATATGTAAGCATTCTTTTTATTTCCCGAGAGTTTACGGCCTACGGCGTTACTCATTTCTTTTTATGCCGATATGTTTACAATTTGTGAAACATTTATTTCTTTCAACAATTGTCAGTAAGCAAACACGTCTGCTCATGCCGAACAAGTAACTATACATATGTAATAAGTCAACTACGACACGACACGTACAAATTGAAAGTACATGATCATAGTTGACTTATTACAAATATATTACGTAAGTCTAGTGTAGAAATATGTGTAGCTCTGCAGATATGTATGCAGGCACATATGTATACGAGTACTTACCTATAGATGATTCGCGGGTAGAAACCGAGCCTTGAGATAATCCATACAACAGTAAATACCGCAAATATAAAATCGCATAATTTCTGATATTTTGCGTATTTTGTTAATTTTGCAGCCTAAAAAAGTAAGAAAAATAGATTAGTAAACGTAGTACAAAAGGGGTCCCGGTGGTCTAGGGTCGAAAATTTAGGGTATTTTCAGAAATTTTTCGTTACAATAAAAGACTTCAGACTTTTTATTTAAATTTTTTTACATACAAAAATGAAAAAAAAAAATTTTGAACTTTAATAATCTCAAAAATAGCGCTGAAGTTGGCCCTCCTGAAAAATTGGACCCGGACGGTGTCGTCCATTTTGGCTCTTCTCCTTATCTGAAACATAAAAACCAAAAACAATTTTAATCAGTATGGCTGTAGCTATGTCCCGTACTAGAATAAAAAAAAACAATTTGACAAAATGGCGCGGTTTTGAATTTAACACTCTAAAAATCGAGATTTTTTCCAGTTTTTAATCAAATAAATACGAAATAAATAAAATAATAACGTAGCTCTAGTACGGGCTACAGCCATTAATGTTGTGAACAACATTTTAAAATTTCAAACGATTAATAGTTTTTTGTTTTTGACAACACCAGGCCGAAAAAAGTAGTTCTGAGATAATTGCTGTCGCCGCGTGACGAATCTAACTACCTGCTAAATCGGCTGTAGAATCGAAAATACTGGGAATATCCTGACGAAATATCAAAAACAAAAAACGATTTTTTGAAAATTCTAGACCACCATAAGCATTCCATATGCTTCACACAGGAGTCTTATGTATTAAGGATGGGCTAGATATAAAAATAATGCTGCAACCCAGCGCTATTACCAGAATATAGCTCTCAGAATTGCATGGCAGTGAGAATGAAAGTTTCTGGTTGGGAACGTGTACTAATACTATTCTATTCGGGCATAAGTTATGTATTTTCTTCCATTTAACGAGAAGCACGTCTTGTGCCAGCAAAATAGTTTGCCAAAAATCAATAGGATTTTTCAGCCACCCCAACTTGCAGTTTATTATACCAAAATTCAATAGGCCATAAAACTGCATTCTGAGAATCCTGATGAAAAATTTTGATTAAATTTTGTTCAAATTTAAAACGTGTTATTTGGTTACTGTTGTATAGCTGTTAATAAGAAGTTAGCTCACAAACACAAAAAAAAATTAAAAAAATAGAATGCCAATAGTAATTAAGCAAAATAAAAAAGCGAAAGAACGATAACAGAAATAGTGTGAATCTGTTTGTTTAGATAATTTCTAAACAAATCGAGGAATAAACATTCTTGTATATAAAATTTTTACCGTTTTTCCGCGCATTTTTGTGACCGGTAGGGTAGACTGCAAAAGTAGCTAGCTGGTTGAGCTAAAACTTAAAAGAGTTCAGATAGAAGAGTCGCAGGATTTTCCGATAGGTGGTCGAGATAACCCAAAAAATCCTATTTATGGTCCGATTTGGCTCAAATTAAAAACATATTTTACTTTACTTGAGACTGGGTAAGCCATCATCGCATGGAAAATCCCAGTGGACAGTAAGGGAACAAATAAAGCAGGGTGAACACCGTCGGGCGGACTAGGGTCTCAAGGCCGGCAACCTCCTACCTGAAACTAATTGTCGCGAAACCTCACCAACAGCCTCGGGTTGATAATCGAACTCAACGATGCAGGCCAACGCAAAAGTTAAATGCCAATGATAACAGACTTTCAACATGGAATATAAGTACGGAAGCAGTGGTCCAGCCAGGACTGCTATGCTAAGAAAGAAGTAGATCATGTCGATAGTTATTAAGTCATTACTCACCTCTAAAAATATGTCTGCACAATCATGTACCACGAGAACTAACGAGCCAACCCGATGTAAGTTACATACCCAGCTTAACGACATTAGAAGCAAGGTTACCATATGATGAGCAAACATTTGCCAAAAATCCTTTCGTTTTACGTCAATAAATTGTGTTACAGTAAGAGACCAATAAAATGACATTGAAATCATATAGTACCACCAGATATCGCTGGAAATAGACTAACAGAAAAATATTATATACAAATACAGTCAATGGCATTAAGTAAAAAAATTAATAATCTGTCATATCATATCATTAATAACATATACGGGTTTGATGGGGCATGTGAAAAGGTGGTTAGTGTCGTGCAGGGTGCCTTCACATGCCGGACATGTACTTAGTATGTCGCTGTCGATTCTGGATAAGTAGGAGTTTAACCTGCTACAGTATCCAGAACATAATTGCGCCAAGGTTACGTGGGACTCTCGGGGAAGTTGGAGCTCTTCGTCTGCGATAGGTGATGGTTGGACTCCGACAACGGCATTAGGGGTTCGGGAGCTTAGGAAGGTGGTGATGGTCTCCCAATGAATGTCGTTTATGGTCGGTCTGTACACTGTCCGATCCAATAGCCGTCTGTTTGTTTTGTCTTGGTTCTCGTCCGCGTAATTGAGGAAGTGCCTGGGAGGTGGCTCCTGCTCAAGCAGGTGTCTGCATGGGTGAGGCCTGCGGACCATACGTTGACGATAGAAAGGCTTTTCACCAATAACTCTTATATTTTCAGAGCCCCAGATCCTACAATTTTGCTTGTTGACGAAGCCACCGAGGTGGAAATGGACCTAATCACTCAAGATAATTTTTCGATGGGATTCCGGATATTTGTCATGCATTTCAACAACCCAATTAGCAAACCCTCGTTGTTGATGATCGGCTGTCTTGAGTTCTTGTGTTAACTCGACACATCACTAACTTGACGCAGCTCAAATTTTTTCACCAATTTCTGAATTACAATCCGACAAGGTGCTTCACGATGACCCAAGAACTGTCTCTGCCAAATTTTCACCATTTTTATAGTGATTTTCAATCATTTCAATGCGTCGTTCCAGTTCCACTTGTTCACTCGTTCTGAATGCATCGGTAGTCATCGTTGTAAAAATTAGTTTCCCTTAAAAATAATTTTTTACGACAAATGTTCATCTTCAAACAAGCAAAATTCAACTGCTAGGCGCACTTAAAGCACATCTGTTGGTCATGTGTTCTCAGCTCTTGCAATAATTGAACTTTGCATAGATTTTGTAATCTGAGCAATAGCAGCGATGTTGTCGGTTGAGCGAAGAGGATTATTATGGGAACGCGTCATTTTATCTTATAATGAACCAGTTTCACGAGCTTTCTTGATCCACCTACTGTACTAAACGCCTTTCATATCCACATAAGTTTCTTACAATTTGCGTTGAAGACACATCGCTTCGGAAATACAAGTATGTTTTTTAATATTTCTAAACTTTGTTCATAAGAAAACTACCCATGAGATATTTGCCCATAATTTAATAGTGTTTTCTTTCCTCTACAAAAATATTGCTTTGCTAATTATAATAATAAAATATATATTGTATATGTATATATATATTTTTTTGTCGGGACAGACTAGCAAGTACAACACTCAGACACAATTAAATCCATTGTACTGCACTCGGATTCCCTTTAATTTTCTTTAAATCTACTCGACCTCCGAACAAATCTGAGTAGATCTTGTGGTGCCAAGGAGTCAAGGTGGTCGCTTCTTAAGACATTAGTGCCAAAGACCTCAAACCTGATTCGAGCGAAGGCGGCCAGACATACAAAGTGGTCCGCCGTCTCATCCGTCTGAGATGCCCACCTTTTACATGTGCTTTGCCCACAGAAAGTTGCCCGTCATCAGTCCAACCAGGTTCGTACAGTGACAGGAGGAACTGCGCAGAACTGTCGGTCGGACATGACAGGTAACATTAGTTTTGTCCACCTGCAGTCTCTCTGAGCCTACCAAGCTCGCTTGTGGGTTAGAGTAACCCGTTTGCTAACCGTGGCTTTGATGGCTGCAGAAGGGAGTGTCAGAATGGACTCTGAGGCCAACTTTCTTGGCCCGGAGCCCATTCCTTCTAAAGAATCAGAGATCTCGTTACCCATGATACCCACGTTTCTCGGGACCCATGCTAAAGGGTGTTTTTTTAGAGGTTAGGTTTTCAGGATGAAATAAAATGTATATAATTTAATGTTATGGCCAAGAATTTAGCTTTATTATAAAGATAAGGGTTTGCCATTTTGTTTTAAAAATGATTTCGGGCAAGTGGCTGCCGCGGCTGGCTCGAATAAATTCCAGCCAAGAGGCCCAATTTTCGACCACTTTTTGCAGCAATTGGGGCCGTATGTCAGCAATAACGCGCCGAATATTCTCTTCCAAGACGTCAATCGTCTCGGGCTTATCTGCGTAGACAAGCGACTTCACATAGCCCACACGAAATAGTCCAGCGGTGTTATATCGCACGATCTTGGAGGCCACGCCACAGGCCCACGGCGCGAGATAATGCGCTCACCAAAAGTTTCCTTCAATAAATCGATTTTTGCGTTGGCTGTATGGCATGTAGCGCCGTCTTGTTGGGACCAAAGGTCGTCCACATCAACATCGTCCAATTCAGGCACGAAAAAGTCATTAATCATGGCTCTATAGCGCTCTCCATTGACTGTAACATTATGGCCGGCTTCATTTTTAAAGAAATATGGACCAATGATTCCCTCTGCCCATAGAGCACACCAAACAGTGACTTTTTGAGGATGTAACGGCGTCTCAGCAATGGCTTGTGGATTATGTTCACTCCAAATGCGACAATTTTGCTTATTGACACCCCCATTCAACCAAAAGTGAGCTTCATCGCTGAACAAAATTTTCTT